>NW_024729953.1:0-19765 GCF_018991925.1 Homarus americanus | reverse complement strand
CTATATCATCTGGTAACTGTTTCCCTTTATACATTTCCTTGGCTAAGCACTTTTTTTTTTTTACATTAAATTTCATCTGTCATTTTTCAGACCATGAAATAAGTTTGTTTCTGTAACTACTCTTCGTCTTCGCAACTTCCAAGTTCAGGTCACACAGGACGAGTCAATTGTTTATAAACATGTAATATCTGCTTCACCAAAGACTATACTTATGAGATGTAAATGAGATAGATTATGGTTCTTCTTTGTCTGTCTGTCTGTGAAAGAATCAGGAAGACTTTCACTAGTATGGCGGACGCTGGGTTCATCCCCATGTTTCATCAGAGTAACATCATCTGTATGCATGGAGGAGCGGTTCCGGAGACTCTAACACCTGCCCACTTACCTGACAAGCGTCCAGGGGAATATTTTGAAGGTTTATGAAATATCTACATATGAAAGCAGCTCGGCATAACTCTTCCCTTACTCTCACCAAACTTGGGCAACATCACGGGGGATTACTCCTATACTGGCGGCCAAGATGGTTCACAGAAAGAATGAAGGGTTGTTATGGGGGAGCAAGAGAGAGAGAGAGAGAGAGAGAGAGAGAGAGAGAGAGAGAGAGAGAGAGAGAGATTATTGTTTTTAAGGACTTTGGCTCCGACGGAAAATATGGATAAATATTATATATATATATATATATATATTCCCTACATCACAAATATAGTCAGTACAGTAGAAAGAATTATTGCCATCGGAAGCTTCTGCTACCATGGCGGCCATCTTAGCTTTAAGAAAATATTCTGAAAATGGTTATTATTTACGTGAGAACAGAGAGCAATTTCCCTTTTCTTCAATCAACTTGTTCGTTGGTTAGAGGTCCCACCTATGTATTGTTTTTATCTGGCACTTTTTGTTGTGTCTCGAAAATGATTTCTCATGTTACTTCTGGTTGTTCAAAGTAAAAAATGGTATTATCTAATTAATAAGAATTTTCTCTCTGTACAACAAAGCGGCAAAACCTTTCAACATATGACATATAAATAGTTTTTCAAGGACGCTTCAACACATTTTACCAAGTTGATACATTATCCTCGTCATTCTCCCTGTGTTGTAGTTTTATTTGATCTCTTCAGTTAGGTGTTGACCAGGACACCTCAGTACAGTTTGAGACTTCCATTAAAACAAACGTTTACTTCACTCATGTTCTAATTACCTGTCGCTGTTAACATTTTATACAGCAGTTGTGATGTAAGACCGATTTGTTTCTGTCATTCATTGAGTTGTAGTTCCTTATCTGATGTAATGTCTTGTTTATGTGTTTCTTATTTGCCGTTGTTTAAGCATTTTCCTGTCGTTAGTTGCATACTGTATGTTGTATTATGTTTTATACACGTCTGTATTCTATTATTTAACTTAAAAGTCACTTCTGTACCTCATTATTTACATTATTATTATTCAGATCCTACACAAATGTAATGAAGAAAGTGTATTGATACTGCTGTCTGTCTGTCTGTCTGTCTGTCTGTCATTTAAATTTATGACTCCTAATACGTAGGACAAATTCCCATATACTAATGAAGATAACGTTATTCGGGTAATATCCAATAAACTATTAGAAGCACTGGGAAAAAAAATCAAGGTCATTTTTGCGAAAACCAGAATTTTAGTTTCTGATCCATGATATACGTTTTACATGGTCCGCTGAAGGTGTTACTACAGAGGCGCTTCCCTTTACCCCGTAGGCTCGAAACAACCTTGAGGAGTGTTGAGTCAGTGAGGGTTTGTTGTTTATGTAACGACAACAACCAACCACACTGGACGACAACAACTAACAACACTTGAGCCACAACTACCACACTGGACAATAACAACCACACTGGACGACAACAACTAACAACACTTGAGCCACAACTACCACACTGGACAACAACCAACCACACTGGACGACAACAACTAACAACACTTGAGCCACAACTACCACACTGGACAATAACAACCACACTGGACGACAACAACTAACAACACTTGAGCCACAACTACCACACTGGACAATAACAACCACACTGGACGACAACAACCACACTGGACGACAACAACTAACAACACTTGAGCCACAACTACCACACTGGACAATAACAACCACACTGGACGACAACAACTAATCACACTGAACGCCAACCAACCAGTACTGGGCGATAACAAACCTCCTGGACGAGCGATACCCCCCCCCCCTCTCTGTGCTGGATTCCCTTCCTCACTGTTACTCCTGTAGATTAAATTTACATAATATTTTACGTTGAGTTGATATTTACTAGATGAGTAAATGGTATTACCTGGTATACAAATATTGCTTTACCTTTTCTGAGTTTTATTGGGGAATCTCTCTCTCTCTCTCTCTCTCTCTCTCTCTCTCTCTCTCTCTCTCTCTCTCTCTCTCTCATCGAGGCCAGGTAGTGTAAGGGCAAATTAAAAAGAATGGTATAGACTTGCCTATTTAAAAGACAAAAGATGTGCTTGACTGGAACTTGGACAACTGTGAGAAAATGTGAAGGAAAGAAACAGCTAAACAACGACTCCTTCTTGAGTTGCTAACAGCCATATATTAACTGTGTGGTACAGTGGCCTGTGGAGTACCGTGTGGCACAGTGGCCTGTGGAGTACTGTGTGGCACAGTGGCCTGTGGAGTACTTTGTGGTACAGTGGCCTGTGGAGTACCGTGTGGCACAGTGGCCTGTGGAGTACTGTGTGGCACAGTGGCCTGTGGAGTACTTTGTGGTACAGTGGCCTGTGGAGTACCGTGTGGCACAGTGGCCTGTGGAGTACCGTGTGGTACAGTGGCCTGTGGAGTACTTTGTGGCACAGTGGCCTGTGGAGTACTGTGTGGCACAGTGGCCTGTGGAGTACTGTGTGGCACAGTGGCCTGTGGAGTACTGCAGGACACAGTGCCTGTGGAGTACTGTGTGTGGGTACAGTACGTGGAGAACTGTGTGGTACAGTGGCCTCAGGAGTACCGTGTGGCACAGTGGCCTGTGGAGTACTGTGTGGTACAGTGGCCTGTGGAGTACTGTGTGGCACAGTGGCCTGTGGAGTACTGTGTGGGCACAGGCCTGTGGAGTATCAGTGGCACAGTGGCCTGTGGAGTACTATGTGGTATAGTGGCCTGTGGAGTACCGTGTGGCACAGTGGCCTGTGGAGTACCGTGTGGCACAGTGGCCTGTGGAGTACCGTGTGGCACAGTGGCCTGTGGAGTACTTTGTGGCACAGTGGCCTGTGGCGTACTGTGTGGCACAGTTGCCTGTGGAGTACCGTGTGGCACAGTGGCCTGTGGAGTACCGTGTGGCACAGTGGCCTGTGGAGTACTTTGTGGCACAGTGGCCTGTGGAGTACTATGTGGCACAGTGGCCTGTGGAGTACCGTGTGGCACAGTGGCCTGTGGAGTACTGTGTGGCCTACACAGCGAGGGAACTGAAGCCATAAGCTCTTGGGAAGAGAAATGAAAGTAATATTTAAAGAACAAGAGAAAAAACCAAGAAAGTGGGTCACACTTTAAAGTTATAAAAGGAAGACTTTATAAGGTAAGCTGCTGTGACTTAACCTCGTCAGTAAAGTGTGTGCGGCAAAAGCCTCATCAGATAGAAGAGTTGCACCATCCTCATATTAAAGCAAAGTTGTATCAAAAGTTTGATACAAAACAATATTTTATGCAATGTTTCTAGGTCGCCGCGTCACTGGTAATGTCACATTAAGAGCCACCTGGACATTGCCTGGCACTTTTATGCCGGAGCATACTTTTTGTGGACATTTTCAAAATCCAAGTTATATCTTTTCTTTTGGATGAGAAACTGGTTTTGAAAACATGTTATTAGAATCAAAACTTGAAGCCTGTGAGTATGATTTGAGAATAGTTTTCTTCTGGCGTCACCCTTTAGCAAAGTTTGAGCCAAGTCCCTAAAGTTAAACAGATATCAGAAATTTTCAATTAGTGGTCTTCATTTTTTCTCTCGTGCCGGTAAACATGTCACAGCAGATCATGATAGCTGCCACTTGTTGACAGGGACGTTCATCCCCGAATTATCATGGGGTCGTATACTAGCCTCCCCCTCCCAGCTAAAATACAGCCGAAATTGCACATTATAGAGACATTATTTCCTTATTTTATATTACAATGAAAAGATAATAAACTTTTGAATCTTCGAGGACCTGATACCTGTTGTACGTCGCTGAGACTTGAGACAAAATCTTAGCTAATCTTATTGACCCATTTGGAAACTCACAGTAGAGCTTCAGTGTAACATCGACGCCCTTTTCACCGTCATTATTTTTCCGTGGATTAAGTGAGCCAATTAGCAAGGTATCACAGGATCCAGCAATCAATGAGACTTCAGAAGGCTGACTCTACAACTTCATGCAGACAAGCACACACACACAGAAGTTCTAATTAATGTAACATAATCACTGGCTCTTCTGGTGTGTGAAGGTCAGAATGTCAGACTTTACTGGTGTGGAGTCTTTAGGGACCAAGAATAATGTGCGTTGATGTCTATGTGTTGAGGAAAGACTAGTGATAACGCTGTTTGCAGGGGAGAACATACAGGTTCGGAGAATATATTTTAATGTTTAGTGACGTCTATGGTTTGAGTAGAAGGCTTTAGTGTTTATTAGTATTAAAGTTTAGATTAAAGTGTCAATATTCAGTGTTGTCGATGCTTCGGGGTAAAACAATAATGTTCAGTCATTTTCATTATCATTATTTTTTTTATTAAGACGATCATGAACAATGAGAATTTTAATGTTCAATGGTGGTGATGTTTAATTGAAGAGTCTCCGTCGATGTTTACAGATTTTTTTTAATATTTATCGTATAAAACGTGAGATAAAATCTATGCGAGAATATTTTCTATCCATTTAAGATAATTCTCGATAATTTGGGGGCGACCTGCAACCAATCTATTTGGGCGAATATCCGAGGGAGACCGAGGAAGAGGCGATAATGAAGACAATAAACAATGGAGTATGTAGAGCATGAGGAGGGGATAAAGAGAAGGGAAAGAGATAACGTGGACCTGTTCCTCTATAAGGTGGAGCGCTACTTCACCTTAATCTCTCATATTTGTGGGTTAAGACTCCCATCAACCCGTTGTGTTGTTATAAGAAACAGTGAGTGACTGACACCACTGAGGTCAGCTAGTACAGAGAGGTTATAACAGGTTAAGACTAAATATTTACTGTACCCCCGGCGGGGCTCGTGCCCCGGTCCGCTGAAAAATCCTAAAATTGAGTCCTGTAAAAGATCGAGAGGAGGAAGTCAAATGTTTTATCCTGTGTGTCCGCCGCCCGAGAAAATTAAATACCGTCCTGTGATTGAGGAATGGAGCTGTTTCCCAGGGAGTTTTACCATCCTTCACAGTGGCACCAACCCATCGGCAGCCAGGTAAACACATAACATGCGATACTATATACTCCATAACTTGTACTTGTTCAGTCTAATTCAATATTCACAATATCTCATAATTCTCTTGAAATTTACACATCAATGAACTTGAAAAAAGACACATCGATTATCCTTAAGTAAAATTAATTAATGTCTATACTTTTTTATGTAGAAAGACTTCTTTTTTGGCCTCAGGGTAACTGTGTGTGTTGTGATACGATACAGACACGGCCAAGTGATGAGGTTTTCGTCATAGCGTTCGTAAGAATGACATAACAGAGGCAGACCAATGGAAATTTAAATACCTTCAGAGCAGCGGGTGCTAAGGCTCCCTGCAGTTGTCAAGTACCACGTGTGGACCCAAGATCATGAACGCATGCGAGATAAGCACATACCTGCCTGGCAAAGGGTACCTAACTATACAGTTGGGGAAATGAAGATGGTTTTATGCCCTACCGGACTCAACTGTCTCCTTGAATAACGAAGGTTTGGCATACAGTATGCTAGGTCCACACTGACCCTTACAGGCCTTCAGTATTTATGGAACTCTCTTTCACAGTGCAGTGCTACTTCTGCTCTTCATATCTGACAACAGATATTAGGGGAGAGTTAATGATCGCGTACAAAATATTATACAGTACTTCATTTTATCAGTTAAAAGCCGAAGTTCAGTTACGTAAAACGGATATTGCTATAGACATCACCACCACAATTAACACCTGAAGCCTCATCACCACACACACACACGTCACCATCATTATCACCACATACGAGTACGTCACCATTATCATCAATACATACATAGTCACCATCATCACCACAAACACACACATCACCACCATCACCACACACCCACACACACGTCACCACCACACACGTTACAAACCACACCTCGAGTGTCGCAGTAAAGTTAATGGCTACTCCTCGACAACGCACAAAATCAACAGATCATACACTCACATTTGCATACATACGCACACTCAGATGTCCTTGCAAACATTAAGAAATACTCTAATATGGAACGAAACGAGAAGTAGAGAAAAGATAGAAGAATATAACGAGAAATAGATGTCAGGAGAAGAGAGAAGATTGGGAGAAAGAAGGACAATGATGGTGGAGAGGAGGAAGTTTTTTAGTTTAACAAATTTATTGGCAGAGCTTGTAGTACAGTTTGCCTATTCTGAGTAATTCAGTCAGGTCTTGACACTGTGCGTGGTATCACTTCTCACTGTCACGCAGGACAGAGGTTCACACACAAAGAAATACATCATATTCATTAACAACTATAAATGTATATAGGTCAGGTTCAAATGGATAAAGTCACTGTTCACTGCCATGCAGGACAGAGGTTCGTACACAAAGAGTTGCATCATATTCATTGACAGTACATATACATATATGTAAACACACACACACACACATATACATACATATACGTATATACATACACATATACATGTACACGTACATATACATGCACACACGCACACATACATACATATACGTCGGTCAGATTCATGTGGGTAATGTCACTTTTCACTGCCATACAGGACAGAGGTTCGTACACAAAGAATGCATCATATTCATTGACACGATATATAGGTCAGATTCATGTGGGTAATGCCACTGTTCACTGCCACGCAGGACAGAGGTTCGTACACAAAGAAGGAAATACATCACATTCACCAGCAGCATATATAGGTCAGTGGATGACATACATTGGAGTCATATTCTAATTGAAGACTAATCAGTGTGGGCTAGCAAATTTGGGATAAACAGCAAGAATGTCCTCAAGCACACCTGATTCAATGAAGTAATTACATAGTTCAAGATACAGTAAGTCAGGTGGCCTGAAGTCTTTGACAGTGTCACATTCAATAATATAGTGTTCAAGTGTATGCTTCAAAGGTTTATCACAAAGTTTACATGCTGAGTGTTCCGGTATGGGTACAGCGTTACTAACTTGCCAGATATGTCTGTATCCTAGCCTAATTCTGGCCACGACTACATCACATTGTCTGGTTCTGTCCTTATGCTGGCCATACCGGTACCTCTTGTTACAAAATTTGTCATATTTACTAATGCTACAACTGTCAGGTCTCTCTGCATTTCTCACTTCATCTAGATCAGAGTTCATGATTCTGACTTGAATGTTTTTAATTACTGCATTGGACAGACCAAGGTCGCGGTCAACATTTTCTTTCTTACATGCCTCATTGGCCAGTCTATCAACATGGTCATGATACCTGATTCCAACATGGGACGGAATCCACACAAATTCGATACGAAAGTTGTTCTCATTGGCAGTTATCACATTCCTTTTAATATCACACGCAACTTTAGACATAGAGCCTGACGGGCTGTTCATTGATTTCAAAGCACTTTGAGAGTCACAGAATATCACCCCACCTCCATTTTCTTTGAGGTAGTCTGTGGCTAAGTAGATTCCAGTTAGTTCAGTTTGTGTTGTGCTGGCCCAGTTGTTCAGCCTTTGTTTGGTTGACACTATCATCTCTTTTTCTTTATATATTACAATTGCACAGCCTGTTCTACCTGTGTTTGTCTGCACAGAACCATCAGTAAAAGCATAACATTCACTTGATTTAATACTCTCTATGTGTCTGTTAATAGTTTCTAGTGTGACACATCTCACCACATCGGTGTTTAACATTTGCTTACTACCAACAGGAGTGTAATTAATAGGAACTGATATGTCCAGCCAAGGAGGAATGGCATTAATAGGTTCGTCTGGGGTGATTGGGACATTCAGTTTCAGGAGATCTGCAACACTTTTATGAAGCTACGCCCCAAAGAGAGTCTTTTGTGAAAGGTTGGCGAGATGGTCGGGATTACTTAGATAGAACATCAACTCAGTTTGAGTTGTAGTTTGAGAACTATTGTTCTTCAAAACTTTGACACAAAACATGGTATTAAGTAGGGCTATCCTCTCAGATAGGGAGGGCAGTCCGAGCTCTTTCCTCATGTTTACAATTCTGGTTGATTTTGGGCAACCTAGGATGATGCGCATGGCTTCATTTTGCACTACCTCAAGGCTGTTGAGTTGTTTAGGCGGAATAGTCACAAGATGGAGAGCATGATAGTCAACTACAGAACGAATGAAGTGAAGATAGAAAGTACGAGCATAGGTGATGTTAATTCCATAGCCCTTGCCAACAAGGGTTCTGAGGGGTTTAATGCGCTGCATTAGTTTGTCACGAAGGTTGCTGACAAAGTTTGCATCATTCACACAAATTCCAAGATATTTGTAGGAGCTACATAGTTCCAAGGGCATGCTGTTAATGTTATAGTCAAGAGGCAGAGGGTGAGCAGGACGAGGATTGAGGACCCTCGTCTTGTCAACAGATATTATGAGACCGCATTCAAGAGTTCTCCGAGCAAATACATCCAGCAAGGCTTGGAGCCTGAGTTTGGTTTGTGTCATAATGCAGATATCATCAGCATAGCATATTACGGCTTCGTTTGGCTGAACTGGAATGTCAGCAATAAGCTTGTGCATCAGTATATTAAAGAGCATAGGACTTAACACTCCTCCCTGAGGCGTGCCCAGCTCAAATTATCTCATTCTGGTACTTTTAACTCCCCTAAACAGAACTCTGGCATACCTGTTGGACAGATAACCCTTTATCCATGTCAGGAGGTTACCTTGTATGCCAAAATTAGCTAGTTGCTCAAGTATAATGTCTCTATTAGCTACATCAAAGGCTGATTTAAGGTCTATGAAGGCTGTTTGTGTCTTATCTTTTGAGTGAACAAGATATTCTGCAAAGCATGTCTGTGTGCTACGCCCGGGCATGAACCCGTACAGATTAGGGGCGAGTTTGTCTGTGACTTGAAACATGAGACGGTTTAGAACAACTCTTTCAAGGACTTTACTCATACAGGATGTATGTGAAATTGGCCTGAAGTTTGGAGAATTAGCTTTAGGGATTGGAACTATGTTTCCATGAGTCCATGTCTTAGGCAGAATACCCTGTGTGAGGCTCATTTGATACAGGTCAAGCAGTGGATGGTTAGGGATCTCATTCAACAATCTCAGGGTGTTATAGGTTATGCCATCCTCACCAGGAGAGGATGACTCGCCTTTCATTAGTGCTGTTGTTAGTTCGTGGTGCGTTATAGGAAACTGGTCGGTAAGGTCTGGTGAGGAACAGGCTATTTCAATATTGAAACCCCTATTAATGTGTGAGGTGTTAAGATATTGTTGTATGTCAGGAGGCAGGGAAGTGATTCGTGACACACTAGACCATTGGTCTAATAGCATGTCAGCATATTCTGCAGGGCTGTGATGAAGCTGGACTGGGGTGGGTGACTTGGTAATGGCTCTAATTTTCTTCCACATTTCTGCTAGAGTGGTTGTTCTATTAATCCCCTGTAAGAATTGTTCCCAATAGGTGTTTCTCACCTGACCTTTGAGTTCACGAAATTCTCTGTTAGCTTTGAGGAATGCCAAAAGGTTATCACTAGTTTTATTTTGCTTATAAGTGTTGGCAAGCTGTTTTACATTCTCTCCTTCTTTGGTGAGGATGGGGTCATGTGTCCACAGAGGTGGTTTAGTGCTGCCCCCCTTCCTCCTTGACTTAACCCAGGTGGTATAATATGTGGTAATGACATTTACAAGATCACAGCAAAATTCATCCACTGACCCAGGTGTATATCCAGCATACCATCTGTGGATGTAGGCCTTGAAGTGCAGTTTAAGATTATCTGGGATATTAATTCTGAGCTTAGGATGGGGTTCACACTTGACATCAGCAACAGTGTATTCAGTAAGTATTGCATAATGATCACTGACAAGGTAGTCTGAGATGACCTTAGCCTTGACATTACTGTCTACTAGGTTATACCCAATCACATAATCAAGTCTGCCCCCCATCAGATGTGTCACTTTGTCTGTGTCGTATACAGTGATATTATGATTATTGATGTAATTCACGAACACCCTCCCATTAGAGTTACACTGGACATCACCGAGGACAGTGTGACGAGAGTTAAAGTCACCCATACACAGCATAGCATTGTTACCTGATGGCTTTGGTAACACGTCCGCTCGCAGTTCATTACACCGAACATAGATGTTATACAGCGAAAATTGACTGTTTGCTGTCTTTACTGTAAATTGTTGATAGTGAATACTTTCATCATTGTGAGTTTTAATCCATTTACAGACCAGACCATTCTTTACATATGTGAGCAGGCCACTTCCTGCTCCACTATTATATGCTGTAAACCCAGCTATCCTGGGTGCAACTTTCTTCTGGGTGCTGGACGTGTAAGGTTCTTGTAAGCCAATTACATCAATGTCAAAAACTTTAACAAACCATTGTAGATCATTAATTCTGCGATTAACACTCCGGATGTTCCATGAAATGAACCTAAGCGTTCGTGTTACTTTTCCCACCTTGAATTTAACGTAGAGAGTCGCACGCTGGCTTCATAGATCAGCCTGACCAATAAGCTGACCAATTCAATTTCTGTACCTCTGGATTTCCTGAGAATGTTCTTCACAGGCCTTATTCCAGTAGGATTTTTATACGCGGGTTGCTTCATCAGTCCCGCGAGTTCCTCCTCCGTAAACAATGGAAAACTTACAGGGTCATGAACAGTCTTCAGACCTGGGACTATTAAAGAGACCACGCTGGCAGTCTGGGGCTCATTCTCCCCATCCATGCTACCATCACTATCGGTCTCGCTCTGGCTACTCACCCTCAAGTTGGCATCATTATGAGAGGAGGCACGAGCTCCTTCAGAAGCACCACTAACACTATCACTGTCATTGTACACTGGTACACTTACTTGGCAGGCTTTAACCTGACCTGCATTGGCTAACGAAGGAGAGTCACTGTGCCTGTTGACTTCAGGTGGTGGAGGCGATCCGGCCGCATTGGCATCATTGAGTGGGACTGCTATTGTGGATGGAGGCGACCTCCCAGGACAACTGGGGTGCAAGGCCGTCACACCCTCCTCCCTGGACCTGGGACACTGCCCCCTGGGTGGGGAGGTGTCGATGTTGATTTCAGGTGCTGGAGGCGACCCCGCAGTGTTGCTGTTGGCATCACTGAGTGGGACCGCTTTTGTGGGTGGAGGCGGGCTCCCAGGGCAACCTGGATGCCAGGCCGTCACACCCTCCTCCCTGCACCTGTAACACTGCCTCCTGGGTGGGGAGGTGTAGCTGTTGATTTCAGGTGCTGGAGGCGACCCCGCAGTGTTGCTATCACTGAGTGGGACCGCTTTTGTGGGTGGAGGCGGGCTCCCAGGGCAACCTGGATGCAAGGCCGTCACACCCTCCTCCCTGGACCTGGGACACTGCCCCCTGGGTGGGGAGGTGTCGCTGTTGATTTCAGGTGCTGGAGGCGACCCCGCAGTGTTGCTGTTGGCATCACTGAGTGGGACCGCTTTTGTGGGTGGAGGCGGGCTCCCAGGGCAACCTGGATGCCAGGCCGTCACACCCTTCTTCCTGCATCTGGCACACTGCCACTCAAATGGGGAGTCCTGCTCTCTTCCGTCCTGAGAGGCACCTTCCTTGATGGGGCAGCTGCTTGTGCTATGCATTCCTGCGCAGTAGCCGCAGGTGGCTGGCTTGTGACAGTATTTCGCCACATGATTGACCCCAAAGCAGTTGTAGCACACCACAGGGGGAGGAATCCACCGACTGATGTTACTAGGGGTACCGTACGTGCTGCCAAAGAAGCTGTACTTCTCAGGAGGTGGTTCCTTCCTTTTCCAAACGATGATGATCCTACTAAGTTGTGCACCATCCTTATAGAGTCTTCTTGCACTGTGGACGCCCTGGAGTGACAGAGCTCTCTTGGGGGGAATACCCTTGGGGAATTGGGTGACAAGGTATTCCTTCATTTTTTGAGGTTGAACAGGTTCATCTCGCTTAATAAGGTGTATTGAACCGACCCTACCATCAATGAAGCGTTGGATAGTTTCTGTCTCCTCTCGGCCTACATAGACAAAACGAGGGGTGTTACCTGGCACGACAACATTCAGCTTAGCCATGCCATAATCCTTATTCAGGGCAGTCAACCAATTAATCTTCATCAAATTGGTTGCGTTCTCGGGGAAGGCAAGGCGCATGTACTTAGCCCGGGGAGCAATGGGAGGGGGGGGATGCCCCTATTGGCTCTCCTCTGCTGACGTGTCTGAAACTTCTGAAAGCCAGCTTCAGTGTCGCTATGACTGTCCTCCTCATCTTCTTCATCAAGGACATAGGCAGAGCGCCGCCCAGCGATGACTCCTGCCATGGTTAGATTTAGATGGAATCTAGGTCATATACACTGGGGCACAGAGGCGACATGTGGGCAAGCGATGTCCTTGAGGCGTAAACCCTCTTATAGGACAAGGGAAGAGAGGAGCCTGACATCAACGGTGTGAGGGTAGGAGGGCCTCCTGGGAGCGGAGGGAGTGTGGTGTAAGGTAAAAGTGGGGTGGAAGTGAAAGGTAAGCAGGAAGAGATAAAGCGATTACGAGGGATAACAAAGGAATGGATGATGAAAGGGGTGGAGAGTAAGAAGAGCAATGGAGATGAAGAGGGGATTGAGATGAGTAAAGATGGGGTGAAGGAGAAGGGATGAGGAGGAGAAGAGATGATGACTAAGAGGAAAGAAAGGATGATAAGGTATGGATGAAAAAGTAAGTGGATACTAGGAGGATGAATGAAATGGAAAAGAGATAGAGAAGATGAGAATAGATGCGAAGGATGAGAATGACTGAGAGAGATGAGAACTGGTAGAAGAATCACCACCAACCACAAGATGCAAGAAGGGAGCTGGGGATCGAAGACAAGCATCCACACAACCAAGCTAAGTCGTTGACGAAGGTAATTTCAGACTGAAGAAGAAAGAAAAACTCAAATTTTCACAAACGCAGACGAAGCTCAAACGTTTACCTGTCCCAATATGTAATGGTGTGTTTCCTGACCTAGATGAGACCACTCAGCCTTCGGAAAATACACACACACACACACACAGGGATGTAACGTTGATGTTATATCCCAGTAGCAGCAAAGAGGAACGAGTGAACGGGCAGCAGGAGAGAGATGAAAGGATAGCTATAGGTCATAAAGGAGAGCAAGGAATGATTAATGAAGGAGAGAGATAGGGGATAATGATGACGAGAGTGAGAGGTTGGAAGAAGAACGCTATTATTTTTCTATAAAGATTTTTTTTTTTCATGTTCCAGTTTTATCGAGGTCAAGGGTCAATGACAGAGATCGTGTCCGGGTCGTGGGTTGGTAATCGGATGAGTGACTTTTCAGTTTCAATTAATTATATCTGTTGCAAAATTCATAATTTTCCATTAGGTATTATCAACGCTTTTGTGGTTTAACATTGATGTATTCTGTTTGCTGCAACCACAACTACTACTACCAGTACTACCACCATTACTACCACTAACACCACCACCCCTACTACCAGTACTACTAACACTATTACTACCACTACTGTCACTATTAATAATCACCACTACCACCAGGGGCTATCACAACTGTAATCCCTTATACCACCATAACTATCACGACTTGTTACCACCACTACTACTACTACCACCACAATCACATTAGCACTACTACATAATTCATCACAACTACCACTATCCCCAATTTACCATCACTTCTATCACACCATTACTACCATCACCACCTCTGGCAGTAACACCAATGCAATAGGTCAGTCCAATCTATTTGGCTAAAGTTAAAGTCGCCTACTATACAGACTTTGTTATGTATGGAAGCCCTGCGCATTTCGTCCCAAATAGGTCGCTCATTAACTCTTATCAAGATTAGGAGATCTATATATAACTCCTGGGCTTAATTTTTCTCTACCATCGATTAATTCTATCCAAACTGTTTCTGAATTCCGCTCAGTTTTTATTTCCTTATTTATTTCACACTTCAGATTATCCCTGACATAGATTGCTACTCCGCCTCCTTTCCTAATCTGCCTATTGGTATGGAATAATTTGTAACCTGCAATTTGGTATTCGACAGGTAACTCACGTGAGTCTAGGTTTATCCATGTTTCGGTGAATGCTATTATATCGATTTTTTCGGTACATACAAAGGCCCTGATATCATCCATTTTGTTTCTCATACTTCTATTGTTCGCGTAGTAGACATTTAGGTTAGTCGTGTTCTGAGTCTTCTCTTTGTCGTGTTCAGGTTTCAACTCCCTACCTAATTTAGTTTTGTCATAATTCCTAACACTATTTCCCTGTAACCTTTCACTTTGTTTACCCGCTCCCACTGCAGTCTCCTCCACCCCCGTGATCATATGTACCCTTAGCAGTTTAAAGACTTCGACATGTTTTGAACTGCCCTCTCGAGAGACCCAGCCAGGGTTGCCACCCCATCCCTAGCATAAAGGTCCCTTCTGCCGTAGAAGTTGTCCCAGTTGTCAATGAATGGGACTGATTTTGACTTGCAATATCTGTCAAGACGGCCGTTGACACCAACTGCCCAAGACAACCATTCATTGCCAACTCTCCTTCTAGGCAGGACACCACATATGATAGGGATCCCCCCTTAGGCCTAATACATGCTATAGCTGTCCTGAACTTATCAAGAAGCTTGTAGGAATTCGTGTTATAACGTTGTCTAGCACTCAGGATGGATGGAAACTCTAAGGTGGTTTTCTTGTATAATATAAGTTATATGATAGACAGTCTGGTGCTGGAGGTGCCGTGTGGTGAGGGGCTGCTCAGTAGAGACGTTCAGTGAGTAGTGTGTTGTAGGAGGTAGATGTGCAGGAGCTTCGTTAGAGAAGATGTTGCCTGTTGCTGGCCTCCTGGTTGAATGAATGCTGACAGCGTGGAGCTTGCTGGAGGAGGTGTTGCTTGTTCAGGAAGATGGGCAGAATGAATCTCAATGGAGAGACAGAGCTTATATACCCAGCAGCCGCGAGTCCTCTATGAGTCATGTTGGGAAAACCCGAGAAAGTCGCCGGTCACTAGTTTCGTTGCTAAGTTACCGTACCATCTGCTGTCGTCGCTCGCTTGGTTGCTAGGATACGGCGGCGCATCGGAATGCGGATAGCAGTTGTAGGGGAGACGTCCACTACAAGCTCCTCACTCCTACACCGGCCAATATCATTGCCTCCTTCATTCCTCATCCATAACAAACATCTGTTCCTCAAAGCTTCTTAACAACATCCAGTAACTTCCATCTCCTGTCGTTCGTAAGATTACTTGAAGGCCAATGGGGGTCAATCATAATAGTCCTCATTTCTAATAGGTCCTATTTCTAATGGCGTTTAATCTTAATGACTAGATTGGGAGGTGCATAATGACTAAGGACTATTTGACCCGTCACCATATGAGGGAGCATTAGACTATTCCACCCAGGCTCATATCTGACTTAATTAGTGGTGCAACATGAGTGGTGGTCCCTTACAGCCAGCCTGATTACCAGGCCACTGTAGACATGATTACTGGACCTATGTAATTACGAGGCCCTGAATGATACGTACTAATTTACTTGACTGATGTTAGGCCAAATTAAGTCGTCTGTGAGTGATAAGTTGCCTTCTTGGTCTTGTATTATTTATTTGTTCAGGTACAAGATTCACTCCTTTACTCTGGCTTAGATTATTCAGATTTATTTGCCAATATTCTCACTTGTTTCTCCTATCATTCGGACGGTTACCTAAACAGGAAAATGACGTTAATAAACACTAAAGTTAAATATTGTCGTGAAACTTTCGTAATCAAGATAAATAACCAACCAATTTATGTAACGTATCATACCATAGCCACATTGCTGACGTCATATAGGTTAATTAGCTAAGTCAACCTGGGACACGTGGTACCAAACTTACCTGGCTGACGGCGTGAGTTGGTAAACGAAGTATATTTGGCTATGAGCATCTAAGTGGTTAATTATTTGATTTTATGTCTAGTTATTTCGTTAAAAAACTATTTTCCAACATTAAGTAATATTTTGTTTTTAATATCATATCAGCTATACCTGTTTACTCTTATTTTGTATATGTATTTTTCTTCTCTCTGTCTCTTTCTCCCTCTTCGTCTAACATCTCTTTCTTTAACCTCACAATTATCAAGCTATTCTCTCTCTCTCTCTCTCTCTCTCTCTCTCTGTATCACCCCTCGTATTCTCCTCTCATCTATCTCACATCTCTCTCACCCCTCTCTCCTCTTTTTATCACCTCTCACTCTCCTCTCCCTCACCTCTCATCCTCCTCTCACCTCCTCTCCCTCACCTCTCACCCTTCTCTCCCTCACCTCGCACCTCTCTCACCTCTTTCACCTCTCTCACCCTCCTCTCTCACCCCTCTCTCCTCTCTTTATCACCTCTCACTCTCCTCTCCCTCACCTCTCACCTCTCTTATCCTCCTCTCTCTCTCACCTCTCACCTCTCTCACCTCTTTCACCTCTCTCCTCTCTCACCTCTCTCCTCTTTTATCACCTCACTCTCTCTCCCTCACCTCTCATCCTCCTCTCACCTCCTCTCCCTCACCTCTCACCCTTCTCTCCCTCACCTCGCACCTCTCTCACCTCTTTCACCTCTCTCACCCTCCTCTCTCACCCCTCTCTCCTCTCTTATCACCTCTCACTCTCCTCTCCCTCACCTCTCATCCTCCTCTCACCCCCTCTCCCTCACCTCTCACCCTCTCTCCATCATATTCTCTTCCAACTCTTCACACCCACGTCACTCTACTCCCCTTCAGTGATTAATTTCCCCTTTTCTGTCCTTCCCTCTTCCCTTCCCTCCCTTCCCCCTTTCTCTTTTCATCATTTATCATCTTCTTTCCCTTCCATCCTCTCGTTTACCCTCTCCTTACCCTTTTAAATCTTCTTCTTCCCCTCCGTGATCATTTATTTTTTCTTAATTAATCTTATTTTTCTCATCTATAGCTTTTCTTGTGTTGTCTTTTTCCTTCTTCTTTTTCTCGTTTTTTTTCGCCTCTTCGTTTCAACATTCTTCTCTTTTATCATCATTTCTCCTCTTATTTTTCTCCTCCACCATTACTCGTTAACCACATTCCTCTCCTCCCCTTCAAATAATTCTTCTTCTTCTTCTTCTTCCCATCGTTTTCTTCTCCATCCGTTCAATTAGCAACACTTGTCTTAATCTTCCCTCTTTCCTCCTACTCCTCCCCCCCCCAACCCTCTCTGGACGCCCTCCCCCCATCCCCTCCCCCTTTCCTTCCCCGGGTCAGGGCATAATAAGTTAGTTTTATAGCCCCGGGAGGCGTGGCAGTGATTACTTCAGTGAATAAGGAAGCGTGATAAATACTTGCCTGAAGGAGAGATATTGTGTCTCTACTCTGAATACGTATTTCTCTCCTCCCCTCCCCCCCTCCCCTCCCCGCTAGTGGTACAGGGAACAGGCGAAGGGTAGTGATTATTGGGGTTTTTTATGCGCTAAAGTAATTTTCTTTTATGGGGAACATTTTTTTCCTTTTGTTCCTTTTAGATTGTAAATATATGAGGTGTTAGGTTAAGTAATGTCCCTAGAAGACGATTTTTTTTCCTTCGTCGTTTTTCTTTTGGGCGATAAATTCAGTTTGCCCATATTTCATTAGGGTGAAAGAATGTTACTTCATTTGGGCCACAAGATACTGGTAATTAAGTGAAAGGTGATCCTTCATTTGGGCGACAACGGTAGAGTTGGTTATAAATGGTTACAGGAAGTTTGGCAATATATTTCAGGTAAAGTAAGATGGAGGCAGGAGGGTTGGCTCTGTTTGTCTGGTATTTGTGAAGAGTTTTATAATAAAGATAGTAGTACCTGGTGACTTGTGCTGGACCTCCTGTGTGAGATATACACACCAAATACTACTGGGGGGTGACCTGTGATTGATCTACCTGGTGACAGTGATGGTTGCTCGAACACACACACACACACACACACACACACACGTGGGTTGTGGTGTGTGTGTGTGTGTGTGTTTCATGGCGGGGAGGCCATAGGCATCTGTTGTTTACCACCACCCACCACTGGGGATAAATGTTTTGTATACTATCTATTGATGATACAAAAATATCGATAGATACGAGTAAACTTTAAACGTAATTGTTTGAGGTCCTTAAAGTAATTGTAGATTAACAGCCATTATTACAATATTTATTCTTTACACCAGAGATCACAAACAGGAGGGTGCGTTCAGCTAGGGGGTCGCACCTCTTACACCGTAGCACACCATGGCAGTGGCTTGTTGATTAACAGACTGTGTAGATGGAGGGACCACCGCGCTCCTTTCTGTCCCCTACAACTGCCTATGAAAGTTACCAGTCAAACCAACCTTCCACAGAAGCAAGAGTAAAAAAGGGAACATAGCTTCTTCATTTGGATTGCCGTTCACATTACCTCTGAATAAATTCAGTTATTAATGAGTTTACCATTGACCATTTACCATTAATAATTGTTTCTTTGACATTTTAAAGAACTAAACTTATATCCAGACAGGCACATTTATTCAATATGTGGTTCAGTCGCCTTCTTTGACTATCATTGCTGGCAGCCTCTTCGATATGGTTGTCACAAGGCCTCACACTATATAGCTTCGGCTTATGCTTGTGAAATTCCCACTGAGTTTGGCATGAGCCATGAGGTGGTGGGCAGTCCTCTCTTGTGCAATGTCCCATGTATTGACCATTTGTGCCCAGACGTGTTCAATCACTTTCATGTCCGCTCCTTTGCTGGGTAATTCCAGGAGATGAAGGGTGCAGTCCCTCAAACCACCGTCAAACGATGCGGACAGTGTGGGTTGGACACCTGTCGTGAATGAACAGGATGAGCCCTGGTGGGAAAGGGATATCCCTCTGCCGAAAGGAAAGCAAGAAACATTCTCCAAGCAGGTTGATGTATTTGCCTACCTTTAAGTGCCTCTCAGGGTGTAACACGCGACTCGCCCAATGTAGCGACACCCAGCCCCGAACATTGCAAGTAACGTGACGGCAGAGACTCCTGGAAGATGTTGGAGTGGTCGTATCTGCAGGCGAAACATTGTAACCTTTAATATATTAGTAATTAAGGATGAAGCTGGTGAAAGTTTTAACCTTTAATATTTTAATAATAATTATAGATGAAGCTGGTGAAAGTTTTCTAAGTAAACGTGCAGATGATGCGTAAACCTTCAGCTTGTACCAAACCCCCAGTAAATGAGAATAGTCACCCACTACATCACCTGTTAAAAAGAAGAAGAAAAAAAGACGGAAACAATTAATGAAGGCATATTACATTATGTCTCTCCCCTATCTCGTCCCCCAGTCAATTTCTGCTAACACGCTGGTTTTGACACCTAATCTTATCTCTTTACGGACTCCCCTGAGACCCTCGAACAGTTGTAGCCAACCCCACCGTATGTG
>NW_024729952.1:0-4751 GCF_018991925.1 Homarus americanus | reverse complement strand
AGTGTCGGAGGTGTACCTGGGAGTTCAGAGGTGTTCCTGGAGGTCGGGAGGTGACCTGGGAGTGTCGGAGGTGTACCTTGGGAGTGTCTGAGGTGTACCTGGGAGGTCAGAAGTGGGTACCTGGGAGTGCCGGAGGTACCCGGAGTGTCGGAGGTGTACCTGGGAGTGTCGGAGGTGTACCTGGGAGGCCAGAGGTACCTGGGAGGTCAGAGGTACCTGGGAGTGTCAGGGGTGTACCTGGGAGTGTCGGGAGGTGTACCTGGGAGTGTCTGAGGTGTACCTAGGAGTGTCAGATGTACCATGGAGTGTCAGAGGAGTACCACGGAGTGTCAGAGGAGTACCTGGAGTGTCAGGAGGTACCTGGGAGTGTCTGGGGTGTACCTGGAGTGTCAGAGGTGTACCTGAGAGTGTCGAGGTGTACCTGAGAGTGTCTAAGGTGTACCTGGGAGTGTCAGAGGTGTACTTGAGAGTGTCGGAGGTGTACCTGGGAGTATCGGAGGTGTACCTGGGAGTGTCTGAGGTGTACCTGGCAGTGTCAGCGGTGTCACCTGGGAGTGTCAGTGGTGTACCTGGGAGTGTCAGATGTATACCTGGGAGTATCAGAGGTACCTGGGAGTGTCTGAGGTACCCAGGAGTGTCAGAAGGGTACCTGGGAGTGCCGGAGGTACCCGGGAGTGTCGGAGGTGTACCTGGAAGTGTCAGAGGTGTACCTGGGAGGTCAGAGGTGTACCTGGGAGGTCAGGGGTGTACCTAGGAGTGTCGGAGGTGGACCTGGGAGTGTCAGAGGTGTTCCTGGGAGGTTGGAGGTGTACCTGGGAGTGTCGGAGGTGTACCTGTGAGTGTCAGAGGTGTACCTGGGAGTGTCAGAGGTGTACCTGGGAGTGTCAGGGGTGTACCTGGGAGTGTCAGGATGTACCAGGGAGTGTCAGTGAACCTGAAAGTGTCATTGTACCTGGGAGCTGGGGTGGTGTACCTGGGAGTGTCAGAGGTGTACCTGGCAGTGTCAGAGGAGTACCTGGGAGTGTCAGAGGTGTACCTGGGAGGTCGAGGTGTACTGGGAGTGTCTGAGGTGTACCTGGGAGGCCAGAGGTGACCTGGGAGTGTCTAAGGTACCTGGAGTGTCCAAGGTGTACCTGGAGTGTCGGAGGCACCTGGGAGGTCAGGTGTACCTGGGAGTGTCAGAGGCACAGAGGTGCACATGGGAGTGTCAGGGTGCACCTAGTGGCCTAGATGCACATGGGAGTGTCTGAGGTGTACTCAGGAGTGTCTGAGGTGCACGGGAGTGCAGAGTGGCCACGGAGTGTCAGAGGAGCACTGGAGTGTCAGAGGAGTCCTGGGAGGTCAGGTACCTGGGAGTGCCAGGGAGGTGTACCTGGGAGCCGGGAGGTACCTGGAGGCCTGGAGGTGTACCTGGGAGTGTCAGAGGTGTACCTGAAGTGTCAGAGGTGCACCAGGAGTGTCTGAGGTGTACCTGAGAGTGTTTGAGGTGTACCTGGCAGTCTGGAGGTGTACCTGGCAGTGTCTGGAGGTGTACCTGGCAGTGTCTGGGAGGTGCACCTGGGAGTGTTGAGGTGTACCTGGAGGCTGGAGGAGTACCACAGAGTGTCGAGGAGTACCACGGAGTGTCAGAGGAGTACCTGGGAGTGCCAGAGGTGTACCTGGGAGTGCCAGAGGTACCTGGGAGTGTCTGAGGTGTACCTGGGAGGTCAGAGGTGTACCTGGGAGGTCAGTGGTGTACCTAGTGTCTGAGGTGTTCCTGGGAGAGTCTGAGGTGTACCTGGGAGTGTCGGGTATAGGTGTACCTGGAGTGTCAGAGGTGTACTAGGGTGTCAGAGGTGTACCTGGGGGTGTCAGAGGTACCTGGGGGGCTGAGTGTACCTGGGAGTCAGACGTACCTGGGAGCAACGGAGGTACCTGGGAGGTCAGTACCAGAATGTCAGAAGGAGTACCTGGGAGGTCAGGGGGTACCTGGGATTGACAGCGGTGTACCTGGGAGGTCAGAGGTGTACCTGGGAGTGTGAGGTGTACCTGGGAGTGTCGGAGGTGTACCTGGGAGGTCAGAGGTGTTCCTGGGAGGTCGGAGGTGTACCTGGAGTGTCGGAGGTGTACCTGGGAGTGTCTGAGGTGTACCTGAGTGGTCAGAAGTGTACCTGGGAGTGCCGGAGGTGTACCTGGGTGTGTCAGAGGTACCTGGGAGTGTCAGAGGTACCACCTGGGAGGTCGGAGGTGTACCTGGAGTGTCTGAGGTGCTACCCAGAGTGCCAGGATGTACCATGGAGGTCAGAGGAGTACGAGTGTCAGAGGGGGTCCTTGGAGTGTCAGAGGTGTACCTGGGAGTGTCTGGGTGTACGGAGTTCAGAGGTACCTGGGAGTGTCTGAGATGCACCTGGGAGGTCAGAGGTGTACCTGAGAGTGTCAGAGGTGTACCTGGGAGTGTTCAAGGTACCTGGGAGTGTCAGAGGTACGAGAGTGTCGGAGGTGTACCTGGGAGTATCGGAGGCACCTGGGAGCGTCTGAGGTGTACCTGGCAGTGTCATGGTACTCAGCCTGGAGTGTCAGATGGTTACCTGGAGTATCAGAGGTGTACCTGGGAGTGTCTGAGGTACCAGGAGTGTCAGAAGGTCTGGGAGTGCCGGAGGTACCGGGAGGCTGAGGTGTACCTAAGTGTCAGGAGGTACCTGGAGTGTCAGAGGTACCTGGGAGCATCAGGGGACTCAGAGTGTCGGAGATGTACCTGGGAGTGTCAGTGGTGTTCCTGGGAGGTCGGAGGTGTACCTGGGAGGTCGGAGGTGTACCTGGGAGGTCAGGAGGTGTACCTGGGAGGTCAGAGGTGACCTGGGAGCAGTACCTGGGAGTGTCAGATGAACAGGAGGTCAGGAGACCTGAAAGTGTCACTGTGCCTGCAGTGTCAGAGGTGCACATGGAGTGTCAGGTGCACCTGGGAGTGTCTTAGATGTACATGGAAGGTCTGAGGAAACAGGAGTGTCTGAGGTGTACGGGGGTTGGGGCGGAGTACCACGGGAGTGTCAGGAGTACCTCGGAGCAGAGGAGTACCTGGGAGTGTCTGAGGTGTACCTGAGAGGTTAGGTGTACCTGCAGTGTCTGGAGGTGTACCTGCAGGCTGAGGTGTACCTGGCAGTGCCAGAGGTGCACCTGGGAGTGTCTGAGGTGTACCTGGGAGTGTCTGAGGAGTACCACAGAGTGTCAGAGGAGTACCACGGAGGTCAGAGAGTACCTGGGAGTGTCAGAGGTGTACCTGGGAGGTCAGGAGGTGTACCTGGGAGTGTCTGAGGTGTACCTGGGAGGTCAGAGGTACCTGGGAGTGTCAGGTGGTGTACCTGGTGAGTGTCTGAGGTGTTCCTGGGAGAGTCCGAGGTGTACCTGGGAGTGTCACAGGTGTACCTGGGAGTGTCAGAGGTACCTAGGGTGCCAGGAGGTGTACCTGGGGTGTCGAGGTGTACCTGGGGTGTCAGAGGTGTACCTGGGAGTCAGACGTGTACCTGGGAGAACGGAGGTACCTGGGAGTGTCATAGGTACCAGGGAATGTCAGAAGGAGTACCTGGGAGTGTCAGGGGTGTACCTGGGAGTGACAGCGGTGTACCTGGGAGTGTCAGAGGTGTACCTGGGAGTGTGAGGTGCCTGGGAGGTCGGAGGTGCACCTGGGAGGTCAGAGGTGTTCCGGGAGTGGAGGTGTACCTGGGAGTGTCGGAGGTGTACCTGGGAGTGTCTGAGGTGTACCTGGGAGTGTCAGAAGGTACCTGGATGCCGGAGGTGTACCTGGGTGTGTCAGAGGTGGCACTGGGAGTGTCAGGGTGTGTACCTGGGAGGTCGGAGGTGTACCTGGGAGGTTCTGAGTGCTACCTAGGAGTCAGATGCTCATGGAGTGTCAGAGGAGTACCACGGAGTGTCAGAGGAGTACCTTGAGTGTCAGAGGTGGGAGTGTCTGGGTGCATGTCAGAGGTACCTGGGAGTGTCTGAGATGCACCTGGGAGTGTCAGAGGTACCTGAGAGTGTCAGGTGTGTACCTGGGAGTGTCACAGGTACCTGGGAGTGTCAGAGGTGTACTTTGAGAGTGTCGGAGGTGTACCTGGGAGTATCGGAGGTAACCTGGGAGCGTCTGAGGTACCTGGCAGTGTCAGCGGTGTACCTGGGTATGTCAGTGGTGGACCTGGAGTGCTGGGATGATACCTGGGAGTATCAGAGGTACCTGGGAGTGTCTGAGGTGTACCTAGGAGTGTCAGAAGTGTACCTGGGAGTGCCGGAGGTGTACCCGGGAGTGTCGGAGGTGTACCTGGAAGTGTCAGAGGCACCTGGGAGTGTCGAGGTGTACCTGGGACATCAGGGGTGTACCTAGGAGTGTCGGAGGTGCACTGGGAGTGTCAGTGGTGTTCCTGGGAGTGTCGGAGGTGTACCTGGGAGTGTCGGAGGTGGCACCAGGAGTGTCAGAGGTGTACCTGGGAGGTCAGGAGGTGTACCTGGGAGTGTCAGGGGTGTACCTGGGAGGTCAGATGTACCAGGGAGTGTCAGTGGAGTACCTGAAAGTGCATTGGTACCTGGGAGCGTCAGTGGTGTACCTGGGAGTGTCAGGAGGTGAACTGGGAGTGCCGGAGGAGTACCTGGGAGGTCAGAGGTGTACCTGGGAGGTCAGAGGTGTACCTGGGGGTGTCTGGTGCACCTGGGGTGGCCAGAGGTGTACCTGGGAGGTCAGAGGTACCGGGAGTAACGGAGGTACCTGGGAGTGTTGGGAGGTG
>NW_024729951.1:0-21676 GCF_018991925.1 Homarus americanus | reverse complement strand
TACAGGTTGTACCTCTCTAGTCCGGCATTCTGTGGTCCGGAAACTCCTGTGGTCCGGAACGATTTTAGTTTGTCCAATAGGTAGATAGGCAGCTTCTTTTTTTTCTTTTTTCTTTTTTTCTGAATTATTATTATAATTATTATTATTACAGGAGTATTAAAGTTTTGCCCCTCAGGCCCCAATGTGGGTCAGTGACCTATGCCCAGGTGGGCTAATCCCCATAAAAAAAAAACCAACAAAGCCGCGGGAAATTAAGGTTTGTTTACATCCGGCAGCTCTCTCTCTCTCTCTCTCTCTCTCTCTCTCTCTCTCTCTCTCTCTCTCCTTGTCTATACATTTAACCCTTCAATATATATGAGCAGTAAATAAATGTTGCTTTCATATTCTTATGTAGAGTAATGAGATATGTTTTCACATGTGCGCACTTACATACGCGCAGTCTCACTTTTTTTTTTACCATTAATGGTTAGCTACTTATATTGTTCCATTTATTAACATTAAATAACATTACAGGTACTTCAAGCAACCATATTCATTTTTTACATTAATTTTACTACAGCTAAACTCAGGGTCTTATTTTCTTCAGTTTTATATGTAAAACCAATCAGTCACTGGTTTCGTAAGCTTTAACATAAACAATGCCGGCAGCCGTCTCGTCTGCTAATATTCCACGTGTTATTAATAAATTGTATTGTTAATTTTGCACACACGTACATTAATTAAAAAAAAACAAATTCAGAAACATTAATTAAAATATATATGAACAGTAAATAAGTGTTGCTTTCATATTCTTATGTAAAGTAATGACGATATGTTTTCACGTGTGCGCATGCGCACTTACATATGCGATCTCTCTTTTTCTTTACCATTGTCGTTAGCTACTTCTATTGTTCCATTTATTAACATTAAATAACATTACTTAAAACAACCATATTAATTTTACTACAGCTACAACCAAGGTCTTATTTTCTTCAGTTTTATATGTAGAACCAGTCAGTCACTGGTTTTGTAATCAATGAAAACAATGCTGTGTCATTTCCTCATGTGTTTTAATTTTCTACGTATTATTAATGAATTGTATTGCTCATTTTGCACATATAAACATTAATTCAATAAAAAAGACATTCAGTAATAAACAATAATGAATCTTTTGTACATAAGAGAAATGACGCTGTTTACACGATTATGCACGTCGTCTGCACGTTGGCGGGCCGTTCAAACCCGTCGAAATTCAAGTTTTCGCCGTCAAAATTTTTATTTATTTATTTTTTTGTGTGTTCCAATAAAATACGTTAAGAATTAAAAACTTGTGAAATTTGAGAAGCTACTATACGACATTTAACCCTTCAATATGTCTTCAAAGAGACCATGATGCAGAGAAAGTGGTGCTAGTGCTTCCAAGCATAAGCACAAGTTACTATCTAACCAGGAAAAGGGTGAATTTCCATGGTCTGGCAATTTCCATGGTCCGGCACCGGTCAGGTCCCGAGGTTGCCGGACTAGAGAGGTACAATATGTATGTATGTATGTATATATGTATGTATGTATGTATGTATGTATGTATGTATGTATGTATATATGTGTGTATATATATATATATATATATATATATATATATATATATATATATATATATATATATATATATATATATATATATATATATATATACACACACACACACACAGTCATGCACCGGTTAACGTCCAACCGAACAACGTCCAATCGCATATACGTCCATGCCCCCCCACCCAAAAAAGAAAACACTTCCGTGACGCCTGCTGGACCACCACTCCACGACCCCCTGACGGAGACACGATGATCCTCCCCATACTGGTCAGATATTAAGTGTTAAAGGAATATGCTTCTAAATTTAGGCTTTTCTAAGCATTTGCCTACAGGTAAAATGTTAACCTACATCTTTTAAGGATAAAATCTTTCACCTACAAATTGACAATAACACATTTGCTATAATCAGACATATGTAGTTGCCTCAACAATTGCAACCCCAGTTGCAATTGGGGTTGCAATTTCAAAATCTGTGGCATTACTAAAAATAGTAAAGTTTCTGGTGCACTCTAAGATTTAGAGAGAAAACGGAGGACTCAGGCGTCCTGATGTGACAGAAAACGGACTCGTATGACGGGGGACCAAATAAAAAAAGCATAGCTACATGTTTTGTGGACTACAGTATTAAGCGTACCCTTTTCATCACTTTGTAATAAACCTAGCCATGCCTATGTGTGTTTATGATATTTACCATAACATTATATATATATTTAGTGGGTCTAAATGGTGATAAAATGGGAAACTTGGGGTTGGGTCTTGGGTGCCTGAACCAATTAGAATAAATCCCATAGGTTCTGTACTTTCGTTATCGGCGGGGTCCCAATTAGGCGCGATAACCAAGGGATGACTGTACTGTACTGTATATACTTGTGACACTGGCCAGTTGCTTCTGGTGTTATGGTACAGGGGTACCAAGTGACAGCACTAGGATCCCACTTCCTCTATCAAGGAATAAACAATTAGAATTGAAAAAAAAAAACATTCAAATAATGGGACCTAGCGAACCTAAATGGCCCTAGAGCGGGCACAGTCACGTATGCATCGCGTATTCTTATAGATTGTGCTGCCAGGCGTACGTTATCTAGTGATTTTAGTCAATATTGTACAGTAACAATGGACCTAAGTGCAAACCTGTATTGTACATGTACTAAATGATTACGGTACTAAAATTGTTATGTCTATTGCAAATATAGCTTGTTTATACAGGTATTCAAATAAATTACTATCTTACAAGAATCCCTCCAATGTAAGTTATATTCACCCAGGTCATTTGGGTGGCAAATTATGAGAAGAGCTTAGTCACTCTTAAGTAATGATAAATAAACACGCAGGCAGGCCTTCAGCGCCAACTGTCAAATCTTATCTCAAATAAATAAACAAACAAACGCCAGACATTCTGTCACCTCACCTCCCGCCCCCTCCCTCCCAGACAAAAGATTGGTGATTTCTTTATGTTTATTTTATATAATATCTCAGACTAAAGTTAGGATAATATAATTTGCATTGCTGAAATCCTTGCAAGACAGAGATTAATTTAAATATAAGCATCATATATTTTGCTCAAGATATAAAAAATGTAGTACATTAGTGTACAATACTGTAGTACATTTTATAAAAAGTTTTTCAACTGTATTTTTGGGTAGATTTACATAAATTTCTTCATTTATTTTCATCCATTTACATGCACACACCATACTAAAATAAACGTAAAAGAAATAAATGACCTTAGTGCAAAGCTGGAGTGCACATGTACTAATTTGATTACGGTACTAAAATTGTTATGTCTAGTGCGAATTACAACATGTTTATATTCAAATAAATCAGTATCTTACAAGAATCCCAGCTATGTTAATTATATTCTCGTAGGTCATATCACTGGCATTTTAAAATGAGAGAAGCTTAGTAGGACTGTTAAATAAACACACAAGAGACCTTTGCCTCAAACTTATCACCTCAACCCCCCCACCCCCTCCCTCAACCCCTCGCTGGGTGGCGGAGCCGTCAGGGCCCCCCCCCCCCAGCCAGGCTTTTAGGCTTACAGTTTTTATCTTATATAATATCTCAGACGAAAGTTAGGAGATTATAATTTGCATTGCTGGAATCCTTGCAAGACAGCCAATAATTTGAATATAAACGTCATATATTTTGCTCAAGAGATAAAAATTGTTGTACATTAGTGTACAGTACTGTAGTACATTCTATAAAAAAGATTTTCAACTGTATTTTTGGGTAGATTTACATAATTTCTTCCTTTATTTTCATCCACTTACATGCACACACCATACTAAAAGAAACGTAATAGAAATAAATGACCTTAGTGCAAAGCTGGAGTGCACATGTACTAATTTGATTACGGTACTAAAACTGTTTTGTCTACTGCAAATTATAGCATGTGTATATTCAAATTAATCAGCATGTTACAAGAATCCCAGCTATGTTAATTATATTCACCCAGGTCATTTCACTGGCTTTTTATAAGAGAGAAGCTTAGTCATCAAAGAACTGATAAATATACACGCGTTAGACTTGGGCCTGTGCCAACTGTCAAACGCAGTACCTCCCCTCCCATCATGCCCCCTCCCATCATGCCCCCTCGCACCCTCCCTCTCCCCCATCTGCTTGGCGTTGCTGGAATCCTTGTAAAACAGTGACTGTATATAGAGTCGGCCCTTCACATACGCGGGTTTAGCATTCACGGATTCGCAAATACACGGATTGCCCCGCCGGAGGAATATTCTGTACATTGAAGTAATTGAAGTACATTCAAATCGCGCGCGGCACCGAACACTGCACACCGCCAGCTCCCGCTACCTCACACACACACGCATAGCGCGTCGTCACCCCACCCCCGCGATCCCTCACTCAATCAGTCTCGCTGTAACCACACTTGTGTTGACATCAGCATTGTAGTTGCAAAAATATTACATTTCCGTGAATGTATTATATCAAGCACAGTATGAATAAACATCACTAATATAACAGTATTTTAACCGAAAACTATTAAAAAAACGAGTAACATATCTTGAAAAACGGAAGGTTAGGTAAAGACTTTTGTTTTCATGTAGTTTATCCTAATTTACATTGAAATACATTACGTTTCAGCAAAACTACTATTTATTTCTGAGAATATGGAAATGTAATATTTTTGCTGAAATGACGTACGTACAGTCGACCCTCGTTAATTCGGACTAATAGGGGGGAATCCAGCAATGTCAATTATATTATCCTAACTTTAATCTGAGGTATTATTTAATACAAAATGTTAAAATTTATTTTTTTCATCCACTCTTTCTCTTGAAGGGAGGATTGGTGGGGGGGGAGGGTTGGGACTGACCGCGCGGTTGGAAGAGGGGGGAGGCAAGGTGGGGTACTTTGATTGACAGATAGTGTCGTGCAGAATATTTTTTTTTTTATGAACTGAAGATATTTGTTTTAGCTCATAAAATTCATACAAATTACCCGGCCAGAATATAATTTACATTGCTGGAATTCTTACAATTTGATGATCATTTTGAATATAAACATCATAGATTTTGCATTAGACATACAAATTTTAGATGTAATGTTTAATCTGAGTAAATATGTTATCTTTTGTGAAAAATATATGAAATTTATATTCAAAATATTCCTGGTCTTACAAGGAATCCAGCAATGTCAATTATATTATCCTAACTTTAGTTTGAGGTATTATTTATTACTATACCTGGTTTTCCCCGCAAAATTTCTCAGAGGGAAGAGCCAGCAGTGTAGTGTGAGAAGAGGGGGAGGGAGTCTTGTCCATTATTTGAATGGACATTAACTTGGCGACTGTATTTCTCTATTTCTCTTAAGTATTAATTGTGTGCATGTACCATCATAAAATTAAGATGTTATTTTTACTACAACATAGTTATGTGTCGTCAAAAAGTGGAGTTTGGGGATCAGCCTCGACTCCATTTCAATTAATCCCATATGTTATGTTATTCACTTTACGCGTTTCTCGCTTTCCGTGGTACACTCCGGGTTACATTAACCGCGTAAAGTGAGGGTTAACTGTATACACAGCTAGACCCCGACTTACGACAGGGTTAGGGACCCAAATCCAGGTCGTAAGTCCGACATAGATAAAAAAAAAAAAAAAATAAGAAATCTACAATGAAATACAGTACAGTAAAAGTAATAAATAATGAGGAATGATGAAGCAGTGTGACTGAGCACTTACCTTTAATGTAGTCAGCTGGAATGCACATGGGGCCCCATAATTTTTTAGAATTATACATGGAGACTACATTAACTGAAACGTTTCGCATAGAAAATGCGTGTGTCATTTAAATTTTTATTTTTTTTTTATTTTTTTTTTTTTATCTATATCTGAGGCGGTCCTAAGTCCCGACGGTCGTAAGTCCACGTAGTCGTAAGTCGGGGTCTAGGTGTATATATATATATACAGTATATATATATATATATATTATATATATATACATTATTTATATATATTTATATATATATATATATATATATATATATATATATATATATATATATATATATATATATATATATACACACACACAGTAATACCTCAGTTTATTTGGTTCTCGTTTACGAGTTTGGTCATTTATGCGGTACCTTGCCAGTACCGGGATGCCCAATTTACGCGATGAATTTACTCATTTACGTGGGTGATGTATAATTTGTTTATTTACTGAAGATATTTGTTTTAGCTCATAAAATTCATAGAAATTAGCCGGCCAGAATATAATTTGCATTGCTGGAATTCTTGTAGGATTGTGATTATTTTGGATAAAAACATCAGGGAATTTGCATTAGACATACAAATTTTAGATCTAATGTAAGAATTTTGATTACAAAGAGCCAACATTTTATCTTTTGTGCAAAATATATAACGTTTATATTCAAAATATTCCTGGTCTTGCGGGGAATCTAGCAATGTCAATTATATTAACCTAACTTTAGTCTGAGGTATTATTTATTACTAAAAATGTAAATATACTGTTTAAACCCAAACATTTGGTAGGGAGGGAAGGTGGGGGGGGTAGGGGGGTAGGGGAGGAAGGTGGGGGGGTAGGGGGGTAGGGAGGGCAGGGGGGTAGGGGGGGTAGGGGAGGGAAGGGGGTAGGGGGTAGGGAGGGAAGGTGGGGGTAGGGGGTAGGGGAGGGAAGGTGGGGGGTAGGGAGGGAAGGTGGGGGGTAGGGTGAAGGGAGCGAGGGAGGGACCCAGCGAGCGTGGAAAGAGGGGGGTGAGCCGGAGGTGGGGTATTTTGATTAACAGATAGTGTCTGGGTGAAGTATAATTTGTTTATTTACTGAAGATATTTGTTTTAGCTCATAAAATTCAAACAAATTACCAGGCCAGAATATAATTTGCATTGATGGAATTCTTAAAAGATTTTGATTATTTTGAATATAAGCATCATGGAATTTGCATTTGACATACAAATTTTAGATCTAATGTAAGAATTTTGATTAAAAAGCCAAAATTTTATCTTTTGTGCAAAATATATGACGTTTATATTCAAAATATTCCTGGTCTTGCAAGGAATCCAGCAATGTCAATTATATTATCCTAACACTAGTCTGAGGTATTATTTATTACTATATACCTTAAAATCTAGTGTTTTCACCCAAACATCTCTCAGAGAGGGAGGAGCGTGGGAGGAGGGGGGGGGAGTTGAGTCCATTATTTGAATGGACATTACCCTGGCAATTGTATTTCTCTTAAATATTAATTGTGTGTGCATACCATCATAAAATTAATTTGTTATTTTTACTACAACGTAGGTGTTGTGGGCCGTATTTTATTCACACACGCACTGGTTGAATTGACCACGTAAATCGGGGTATTACTGTATATGTATATATGTATATATATATATATATATATATATATATATATATATATATATATATATATATATATATATATATATATATATATATATATATATATATATATATATATATATATATATATGCTGTATATATATATCACGACTACCAAAATGATCAACATTTTCCAATATATAGCTATAAATTTATTTACAGTAGACTCACAACTTAAGTGGGGTTATGCCTGGGACCTCACATAAAGCCAAAAACTGTATAAAGTCAGAAACACTCCTAAAAATCCCCTAAATTGACCCAAAAATACCAGTTGAAAAACTGTACAGTATACTTAAATGTACAGTACTCTAAAAAAATAAAATTTTTATCTCTTGTGCAAAATATATGATGCCTCTATACAAATTATTCGCTGCCTTGCAAGGATTTCAGCAATGCAGTTTAAATTCTGCTAACTTTAGTCTATGACAATTTTAAAGATAAAAACTTTCAGCCTAAAACCACTTTCAATCTTGCCGGAAGTGGAGGGGGCTTGTTGTATTTTGACAGCTGGCGCCAACCGCCTGCCAAGGTTACCTAGTGGTATTTATTTATCTGTCATATAGGGGGAGTTTATGCTTTTCTCTTATAAAATGTCATTGAATTATCTTAAGAGAATATAATTAACATTGCTGGAATTCTTTTAAGAAATTGATTAATCTGAATATAAACATGCTATAGTTTTCATTAGACATAATTTTTTTTTGCAATTACAGTTGTACCCCACTTAACGCGGTCAATAGAACCCAGAGGGTCCCGTGTTAAGTGAAATCCGCGTTAAGTGAACAACAGAACATATGGGATTAATTCCAATAGAAACCAGCCCGACCCCCAAACTCCACTTTTTGAAGACGCATAACTATATTGTAGTAAAAATAACATCTTAATTTTATGATGGTACATGCACACAATTAATACTTAAGAGAAATAGAGAAATACAGTCGCCAAGTTAATGTCCATTCAAATAATGGACTCAACTCCCTCCCCCTCTCACACTACACTGCCGGCTCTTCCCTCTGAGAAATTTTGGGGGGAAAACCAGGTATAGTAATAAATAATACCTCAAACTAAAGTTAGGATAATATAATTGACATTGCTGGATTCCTTGTAAGACCAGGAATATTTTGAATATAAATGTCATATATTTTTCACAAAAGATAACATACTTACTCAGATTAAACATTTTATCTAAAAATTTTATGTCTAATGCAAAATATATGATGTTTATATTCAAAATGATCACCAAATTATAAGAATTCCAGCAATGTAAATTATATTCTGACCGGGTAATTTGTATGAATTTTATGAGCTAAAACAAATATCTTCAGTTTATAAAAAAAAAATAATCTTCAGGACGCTATCTGTCAATCAAAGTACCCCACCTTGCCTCCCCCCTCTTCCAACCCCGCGGTCAGTCCCAACCCTCCCCCCCACCCCCCACCAATCCTCCCTTCAAGAGATGTGGGGTGAAAAAAATAAATTTTAACATTTTGTATTAAATAATACCTCAGATTAAAGTTAGGATAATATAATTGACATTGCTGGATTCCTTGTAAGACCAGGAATATTTTGAATATAAATGTCATATATTTTGCACAAAAGATAACATACTCAGATTAAAAATTTTATCTAAAATTTGTATGTCTAATGCAAAATATATGATGTTTATATTCAAAATGATCATCAAATTATAAGAATTCCAGCAATGTAAATTATATTCTGACCGGGTAATTTGTATGAATTTTATGAGCTAAAACAAATATCTTCAGTTAATAAAAAAAAAAATGTTCTTCACAGGGTAACAGATGGTCGGTCGGTCCCTCCCTCCCCCACACCCCCCACCAACCGTCCCAAGGAGATGTGTGGGAAAACCAGAATACTTAACTTTTTTGTAATAAATAATACCTCAAACTAAAGTTAGGATAATATAATTGACATTGCTGGATTCCTTGTAAGGCCAGGAATATTTTGAATATAAATGTCATATATTTTGCACAAAAGATAACATATTTACTCAAGAGTAAACATTTTATCTAAAATTTGTATATCTAATGCAAAATATATGATGTTTATATTCAAAATGATCACCAAATTATAAGAATTCCAGCAATGTAAATTATATTCTGGCCGGGTAATTTGTATGAATTTTATGAGCTAAAACCGGCAGTCAGGCAGGGTGGAGGGTGGGGCAAATCTAAAAATAGCGTCTCGAGTCGGACACTCACCGCGTATATGATGAAAAAATCCGTGTTAAGTGAAAGTTCAGCTCTGGCGAGGCACCGCGTATATGATAAAACACGTTAAGTGAAACCGCGTTAGGCGGGGTAATACTGTAATATATATATATATATATATATATATATATATATATATATATATATATATATATATATATATATATATATATATATATATATATATATATATATATATATATATATATATATATATATATATATATATATATATATATATATATATATATATATTTATATATATATATATATATATATATATAATTTTTTTTTTTTTACCCAACATCTAGTGGGAGACAACTTGAAAACATTAAGACGATATTTTACATAATCATGATTTAAATTGATTGGCCTTCAGTTACCATGAGTTTGGAGTTTGAATGGATGAGTCCTCTAAATAGTACTTTCCTTGTATCGTTCCCTACTTTTACACTTCTCATATTTCCTCATATATAACTGTAGGTAAACTGTCACAAGTACTGAGCATGTGAGTTGTTGCCTAAGAAGAAAATTTACAGCATTTCTTATTATCTTCATGGTCAGGATGATTCTTGCTCAATTGAATATTAAAGTACGTAGTATCTCATTAGATTTAGTATTGAATAAGGTATACCATTCCAGGATATTAGAAGTTATTGAAAATTAAGCACAACCACTCAAAAAATTTTCTCTACAAAATTGTGTTGAGAAAATATGACACAACAAATGAAGGATTTTGAAAACCCTACCAATTCATGGACCACATATTCGCAATCAGCATGTTGAGGAGTACCTGTACTGAGAGTTTCAACAAAATTTAAAATTGGGCAGAACCTGCCAAATATGTAAGCTTTACACACCTTAGTAATTTTTTGACTGTAATATATTTTTCTCTCAGTATTGGAATTTAAGGGGTTAAAATAATTAAGTACAGTGGTCCCTCGGTTAACGAGCACAATCCGTCTAAAAGGTTGCTCGTTAACCTAAAAACTTGTTAACCGGAACCATTGTTTCAATGGGTTTTTGGGTAATTGGTTCCAGCTCACCAAAAATTGCCTAAATTCAACAAAAAAGATAGAAAAGTACACTTACTTTGAGGTGTGTATGTAGAAGGCTCCTGGATGATGATGATGATGATGATGGGAATTAGAATGGGGGTGGAGGAGAAGGGAGAAGAGAAGGCATTGGGGTGGAAGAGAAGTCACCCCATGGCGCCATTTCACCCATAAAATTTTAGTTCTCTTGGTGTAATTCAAGATTATTTTCTTTAAATCAACACTGCACTGCATTATATGTTGTCAATATGTGAAATAAATTTCAAAATTACCAATAATTTGCTTGCAAACACAGAAAAAAAGCATTTAGTTGAAGAGAGTCTCAAGCAAGATGTTACCTCCACTGAAAAGACAGAGAGACTGGCGCCTGTTTGGTGTGTTGATAGGCTGGATGGTGCGCATAAAACTAGTTTCCTTACCTTCAATTATGTTCAATAATTGTTAAAATGACTAAAAAATTTAATATTAAACTTGTAAAATTATTGAATAGTATAAACTTCTTGATATTTACTAAAATGGTAAGGAATTTAAGGCCTAGAACCGATTACTGTATTGGCGGACTAATACTACAGCTGGTGGCCCTCCAAATGCAAGCGAAAACATGTTGAGGTCGGCTCGTAAGAAACTCGTTAATCGAGGGATTGCTCGTTAACCGAAGTTAAGAATCTTATGGAAGGTAACTTGTTAACCGAAATCTCGTTAACCGAGGGGCCACTGTACAGTAAAACCTTTATAAATCTGACTTCAATATATGTATTGGAATTAGCTTTTTTCGGACTGTCTTGGGTGCTCTGGACCGCACCTCTATTTACCGGAAATATAAAATATAGTGGAAAATCCAACATCAGTCCGAACAGTTTGTGTATTCATGCATGGGGTCGACTCCTGCCTTCATATCAAATTCAAATTCAAAAGATTTATTGACAATTACATCAAAAGGAGCTGGTTAGCATGCTAACTAGCCCACCCAAAACTAGTCTTAACAAGAGCTCTTTAACATTCTACTAATCATAAATCAGATATGTATACAACAAATAGATATGCATAAAATCTACAATCTTATGTTAAACTTACAGATTTTCTTCATAATATTCTTAACCGTATTTTTGTTTATTAAATAACACACCATCTCTGTAATATCAGTAATACCATCACCCCTAAATTCTGATAAACAGTTACATTCCATCATGTAATGATATAATGTATGAGACTTTACATAGCCACACAGTTTACAAGGACTGCCATCAGTTCCTTTAATATATTGCCAATAATATTTGTATCCTAAGCGTAGCCTCATCACAAATGTATCACACTTAACCGAAGCCTTACCATAAGTAGAACCTGTAGAATTCAAGACTCGAACATAATGTTTCAAACTACTACTGCCGTTGTTCAAAATTTTCCGAATATTGTCCATTTCCCATTGCTGTCGGATTTTTACCATTCCAGATTTTATTCTTTTAATACCCAAAATACAATCGTATTCTCCAATTTCTTTGCCACACCCTTGCTTGGCCAAATTATCAGCAACCTCATTCATATAAATACCACAATGGAATGGAATCCACATAAAACTAACATCATATCCAAGTGATTTTATGCCCTGAATACACTTCTTACATTTTAAAACTAAATCATCATCAAGAGGCACTTTAGAATTTAGAGCAAATAGAGCACTTTGACTGTCAACAAACCCAAAACTGTCTTTTTCCTCACAAAGTCCCACATATATAGCATAAAGTTCAGCAGTGGTGCTGGAACTTCTATCCCCAATTCTCTTTGATATTCTTTCTTCAACACTAATACCATATTAAAAAAATTCCCTAATAACAATGCCACATCCGGCCCGATTCCCATTAACTGAACCATCACAGTACATATGAGCAACATTTTACTTATGGTACTCAGATATTTTCTCAAGGAATATTTGCCGTAACTCAAAAGGATTAAATTTTTTTCTTTAAACTCTAGCTTATCCATTCTTACAGATACACTCTCCATGAACAAAGGTTTCAAATAAACTTTGTTTGGCAAAGGTACACACAAATCTACAATATTATATTCACACAACATCTGACAAAGTTTTTTAGTATAAGTATTCATCTTAATATTACTAGAACTGTAATTGCATTAGTAAATTTATAAACAGCAGACTTCAGATACCCATCACCACGCCTAATAAGCCTTAGAGTAGAAATGACAGTCAACTCCCTAATTCTGTGTATTATGCTCGGGACATTTAGCTCCATCCTCATAATCTCTATTCTTGTTGTCCTTGGACAACCATGCACAATCCTCATTGCTTCATTCTGAATAAGCTCTAATGGCCTAAGATCTTTTCCTGAGTAAGAAGCTAGAACTGGAACTGAATAATCAATGATACTCCTAACTGTACTTGAGTACATAGATCTTAAAACTGGTATACCAACACCATTTGCTCTATTTGACAAAACTTTCAGAGGTTTTAGCCGAGCTGTACATATATTTTTGACATAAGTAATTTGATCCTTAACATTTTTATTTATACCCTCAAACATTCCCAGATATTTGTAACTGGATACTTTTTGCAATTTTATTCCATTTAGCCAAAATTCTTTTCCATTTACTGCCCTTGACTGAAATTTGGTTTTATTTTCATTAATGACCAGTCCCAAGGAGAGAGAAAGATACTGCAGCTGATCAATGACCCTAGACATATCTTCCTCATTCTTACATTGGATCAGAATGTCATCAGCATAAATGATTACTTGGGACTCGCCCTGGAATTTGTAACTAGCTATTCTGTCCATAAGAATATTGAAAAGCATAGGGCTAAGAATGCCACCTTGTGGGGTACCCAACCCTAGACTCTTTTCTTCTGATTCATGACCTTGAAACCAGACTCTCGCTTTCCTGTTAATTAAGTAATGTGTAATCCACATCAATAATTTCCCTTTTATACCTTTACTTACAAGACTTTCTAAGATCACTTCCTTATTTGCCTTATCAAATGCACTTGTAAGGTCTACAAACAGTCTACAGTTGACATTAGCATTACTAAGACATTTAATCACACAATCTGTAGTGCTTTTACCCTTTAAAAATCTAAGCAAATTACTAAACAAGAAACCATCAATTTTATACAATAATCTATTTAATACCATTCGCTCCATCATTTTAGATGGACAAGATGTTAAGGATATGGGTCTATATTCATTATCACCCTTAGGCACAGGAACAATGAGTGCCATTTTCCATTTCACTGACAGTCTTCCATTTTCACATGACAAATTAAGAGATCTAGAATTGGGTTGTCCTCCATACTTCTAAGATAATTTATAACTTCATAAGTTAGACCATCCCTGCCAGGAGCACTAGACTTCCCTTTCTTTACAGCATTCAGAATTTTATCCTTAGTAAAAGGAACACAGGTTTCCTCACTTAGAGTACTTTGGATATTCACCAACCTTCGCCTCATAGATCTTGAATTCCTCAAGCAAATCTGAACATTACTTGGGAGACAGTCATAATTAGATGCATACGCCCACTTATTCATTAGCTTTGGCATTTGGATTGGGATGAACATTAAATTTCTTCTTGACTCCTCTTACCCTATTCACACCATCCCAAACCTGATTCAAAGATTTTGATTGAGCAATCTCTCTCAAAAAACCACTCCAATACATACTTCTGGCTTTCTGATTTAACTCTCTTGTACACTCTGCCACTTCATTCAGAGTTTCCCAGTTTTTTCATTGCTAGGATCTTTACTCCACTTACTATGACATTTCCTCAGTAACTTATTCCACCCCTTTACAATCTTATCATTATAATCCTTGTTCACAAAGGTAGGTTGTTGCAAAAGGCAGCATCATTTTTGTCGCTTCCAAATGTGCAATTTTAAAAGCCTTTGTAGCTTTTGACATCCAAAAAGACAAGACATCTGCCTTGTTCTGAAATTCCATGCGTGCATCATTGTTGGAGTGAAGTTCAAGAAGCGCTTCTGCCAATCCTTCAGGCTCTTCAGGCACATCTACAAGTTCACAGTTAAAGGGATTCACAACCCAACTGACAGTATGTGAATCAAGCTCTGGAAAGTAATCAGAGAACCACTGTTTGAGTTTGGTCAGGTGCCTTGTAACTGACTCCTTGATGTCACCAAGACTGAAATATTCACAATCTTCCAAAAACTCTGCTAGCTTTGGAAAGGCAGCTATCTTGTGTTTATTCACTTTCTGGTTCCAGTACAGAAGCTTTGATCCAAATGCCGAAATTTTTTCTCTTGCTAAAATGACACTCATGTATTTTCCTTGCAATTCCTTGTTCAATGCATTCACATGCCCAAAAATGTCAGCTAAATATGCAAGAAGTGCAAGCCAAGTGGAGTTTCTGAACTTATCTGCAAGGGCATGTTTTTGATCACCAGGGCATTTCCACGTGAAAGCCACCTCACATCTGTGTGAAAAAGGAGGCCTGAATATTCAGCCTCCCCATCCTCACATAAATCACGAAACAGCCATGTGTTTAGTGCATGCCCTTTCACAGCATTGACAATCTTGATCACATCATTAATGACAGCTTCCAGTTCTGGTTCCAACTGCTTCACAACCAATGCCTGGCGATATATCATACAGTGGGAAACCTCAATTTTTGGATTCTGCTCTTTGGCCAAAGTCACAAAGTCACTGACATGACCCAACATGGCTGGAGCTCCATCAACAGACACAGCAATATAGTCTTCCCACTTCAAATCAACACTTGGTTTTTTGAAGTGTGCATCAACCTTGTTGAAGACATCAATTCCACGAGATCTCAACTCAAGAGGAGAACATAACAACATTTCTTTTTCAATTGCATCAGAACCCCTGTGTCGAGCATATACCATCAGCTGCGAATTGCTACTGACATCTGTAGTCTCATCAAGTTGAATAGCAAAATCTTTGGTCTCTTTTATTGAAGAAATCACTTGTTCTCTCACATTTTCTGCTAAGATGGAAATTCTCTCTTTCACAACTCTTGCAGACAAAGGCACTGAACCCATTTGCATGGCTTCTTTCTGCCCACACATGATTTCTGCCATTCCCACAGCTGCAGGTTTGACTAATTCTTCGCCAATAGTATGCGGCTTCTTGTTTCGAGCAATCAACCAGGCCACTTCAAAGCTAGCTTTTGATGCTGAACGTTGATCAAATGTTGCTCTCTTGTTGCTATCCAATCTCTGCCTTTTGACAGCTCTTTCCAAATTCTCAAAGTATTCCCGTGGTTTGGAAGACAGATGTGAGTGCAAATTGTCCAAGTGTTTCTTCAGCTGATTATTTTTGAAAGACTCTGTAGTCAGCACTTTCAAACAGACGACACATTGTGGCTTCATTTGTCCTTTGTTCTCTATTTCTGTGAAGCCATAATTGAGGAACTCTGCCTGGTATGTCCTTTTCCTCATTGATGCCATCTGAAAAAAAAAATTAGACATATGTGTACACACCTGTCAATATTTCGTTTGACTTATGTTTCTGTAGTATTATACTGTACTAGTGTACTCTTACTCTTCTGTAGATATGACTGAATAAAGCAGAAAAGATATAATTATAACACAACAGGTCCACTTCCTATCACTCCTTATGAAAAGCCGTAACTGCGAAATTTCCCCACCTTTTTGAATCCCAGTTTTCTGGGATGTAATTGTTATTTATTTAGTTTTATTTTCTTAATGTAATGAGAATTTCAATACCGACTCCTAATTTATAATTGTTCCCCATCGTAAAAAATAGTTCAAGGGGTAACTCCACTATATACACGGCAGCTAAAATTTGTTTGGATTATACTGGAAATAATCATTTTAAAAATAGTTTCCTGATTTTATATATACAAGATACTAAGTCTGGGAAGATAAATCACTAGTTTTATATAGCTGTTTATAATAGAGTACATAAAAAAAATTTCTGAATATTGTGAAATTCACGACAGGAACTGAAGGAATGATTGAGAAAATTATTTCATCCTCAAGGTCACACATAATGACATACGATCATCTTTTACCTGATGTTTTAGGAACATTTTGTACCGCTCTTTACAGTAATCTTTCGAAAATCAATAACTTCTTATTTCAGATACATGGTTTTACATCTTGTTCAGTAAAACTTACGGTTCATCCCAGAAATAAGCCGTTTTTCAGAAATCAACACAAATCAACTGCTAGAGTAGGATCCAGTCAGATGTGTTTACACTCGACGGAAGGGTAACTTACAATTACACCATGAGATGGAAACAAACGTGATATCTGACGACCTCTAGAAACTTTAGTGACGTCACTCACCATGCCAAAGAAAACGTTTTTTAACAATGCGGAGTAAACTGAGGCTCTGATAGAAGTGTCTCTCATACCGCATGCATTACCCCCAAAAATTTTAGATTTACCCCATTTGGGGTAATTTACCTCTGTTCTATAGAGTAAGATATTTTCAGAACCATTCCATTGTGATTTTGAGAACCTCTACTGTCAAGATTGATGTGCCTAGCGTTCAAATCACCAATTAGTAAACAATCATCAGCAAAAATAATATCCGGCAGATCATCAACTGTCAATGAATCAGCATGCACATAAGCATTAATAATGAATGAACAGTGCAGCATCTTGAAGCGTAATACTAACACACAAATACTCGGTACCGTTTATTTTTAGAGCGGAATGAAAAGATGCTGGAATATCATCTTTAATATAAGTCATCAAACCTCTACAATTTACAGTCAAATCAGCTGGTAATTCAAAACTTTGATAACCTCTTAGTTGCAAAGATATTCCATTTGTCCCAACCTCTTGCAAAGCTATGACATCAATACTACTAGAATGAACATATGTATGAAGATCCGTTAACCTTTTTTTCAACTATTAACATTCCAGGAAATTAAGCTGACATTATGATCCATGAGAATAAATTTTCCTTCTCATATTCTTCACCGAAATAAGAACATTCTTTTTGACGTCGTCCCTTGGATTTTCCATATATTCCAAAACAGAGTCAAGAATGTTTGTCAGGTCACCAAGCATTTCCTTGTTTACTACATTCTCTTTAGAAACCAAACCAACTCTATTTCCTATCTGACTATGATAACTATTTTGCTCTAGATTGCTATCCACAATATTTGATTCCATCTCTACTAATGTTTCATTTTCTTTTGAACTATCTTTATTAACAAGAGCAACATCACTATATGGCACAAGATTCACCAAGCATTTCTTGATATCCAATACTGCTTGTTTGAGCTCATCAATCTCCTTACAGAGTTCCACTAGAATGTTAGGGGCTATATGGTTATTGTCCCCATTACCTATGTCCTTCTGTGCTGCTGCATTACGTATTTCCATACGCTTTTCCCACACATTTACAGCACTTGGTGTCCCTGCAACATCACTCCTTACAGCGTCACCTTTATCCTCTTGATTAGTGGACTGAGCTCGTGATTGCAATTGCTGAACTTTCGGTTTTTTAGGACACACCCACAAGCTGGCATTGTGAACCCCCCCACAATTACAGCATTTTGGTGTAATTTTCTCCTTTGCCTTAATTTTATCTCCACATACCTTAGATTCATGCATTTTTCCACAGAATCTACACCGAAAATCATTATGGCATTTCCACGCCATGTGCCCCCACTTGCAACGCTTATAGCATATTACTGGAGATTCATTGTAGACAGCAACCCGTTTATATCCCACACATCTCACAAAAACCTTCTCTGGCGGTGGACCTTTGATTAGCGCAATTAGCTGCGGCTTAGGTACTAGTTCTCCATCAAATTTAATTACACGTCTCTTGGCCCAAAAAAATCTATCGTCAGCCAACACATCCTCGGGGTCAAGGTAAACAGGATAATCAAAATGAATGATCTTCGTACAATGGACTCCACAGGCTTTTCCATCACTACATTCTCAAAACCTTCTGTAGTTAGATATCTAACTGCTTCCTCATCCTTCACAGTAATATAAGGAATATGTTTACCTTCTTTAAAGAGCACTTGATACCCTTGATGGCGCTTAGCGAGTCTAACTGACCACTTTACCTTATCATGAAAATCCATGCCATTATTCTTGGGGAAGTAAAGGCGTGGCCTCCTTGATGAGTTGCTGCCATCTAAATCATCAGTGGAGTTTACACTCGTTGTACTGATCATGGCTGAAGAATGACTCACACCATCAATTTTCTTTTGCTTATCCACCAAGTGGGAAATATTATCTCCACTGCTTGTACCATCTCTATTCCTCCTTTTATTCTTCTTTTTGCTATTAACAACTTTAAATGGCTCTTCTTCTTCACATTCACTGCTGCTAGACAGCTCCAAATCCAACAACAGTCCTCCAGCAGTACCCTGGGCTACATGCTGTGTCTGCTGTATCCACCATCCAATTCCGTCATTTTAGTAAGCGACCTGCTCGTTGAAGCTCTTCCGTCAGCCATGACAGTACGTGTCCAGCGAATTTAAGACTGCCTGCCTTCATATATATAGCATTAGCGTGTTACTCCTCACTACCTACACTCATTTATGTGAACTTTTTTGTAGAGTATCTTTAATGGGGATACTAGAGGGTAATGGGTAAAATTATGTAAGTACACCTCTTAAGTAATGGGTAAAATTACATAAAAGATCTCATGAAAAGAACATCACTCGCTCAACAAATACTATACAGTGGTCTAATCAGATTTACTGTAGGCCTAACAAGACAGCAGGAGTCATAGTGTTCATTCTGAAATTCATCGACTCCCCCCAAATACAGATAGTCTTTTGAGTGACTGTACATAATTGAAATATGTGGTATCAACAGTGTGAAGTCAATGAAATTGGACATTATCCCCCTCCCCCCTGTAGGTATACCATAAGCACTTCAGTTTCTACCATATATATGTGTGTCAAAGTCATGAAACAGAATCCTAATGTCTTGGAAGGAAAATACTGATGTAGGGTCATATTAAATTACTCACACTGAACTATCCAACTAGGAGCAAACTCGTAGCAATGGTGTTAAATTTGACAAATTTAGATTTAGGCGTGGGATAGGTAAACATTGGTTTGGAAATAGAGTAGTGGATGACTAGAACAAGTTACTAAACATCATTAAATCGAATATGCCAGATAGCTTCAAACATAGGTTGGATGGATATATGAGTGATAGGGGTTGGGCATAAACGGGACTGCCCATTATGGGCCAATAGGCCCGCTGCAGTTTCCTCCATTCTTATGTTCTTATGTTCTTAAATCAAATTAGGTAAAATATTTATTTGTCTTATTTTCTGTGTTATCATTTCATGTTATGTGTTCTAGGTAAAGAGTTAACTTTTGATTAACACTAAGTAACCAAGTATGTTATATTGCTGCTGTATTTTTATATATTGTAGTTATTGTTAATTTATTCCAATTCTAACCTTGTGCTATATAAATATGTTGTATACATTTATGCAGTATATTATACAGTACTGTGTATATGCAGTACAGGTACATATATGTATAGAGCACTTGGGAATGCACAGTTCTGGGTCCCTGACACAATTTTCAGCTGAGATACAATCTAGATGAACCCATGAGTCCTGTGGAACTGGAACACATGATAATTTTACTAATGAATGCTCTGAGATTGAGAATTAAAAGGGCAACAAAGGGGAAAAAGGCATCCAAGGATAGAAATTGTGTGTAACCTGGAGTAGTGTCAGAAGCATCATACTTGCATACGTATGCCAAACCTACTGTAGTTGATTCTATACCAGAACCATCATCATGAATTCTTTGGTTGGACACACATACCAAAATATATCATGTTAGGTCTTTGGTAATATAGGCTAAGAAGTTATATCAACATATGAGAAAAACCCACAATGGTAGAGGAAATGTTTATTCCAAGCAGCTTTGATAACGCCTGTCACACGTTATGGTGACTCTCCAGCCGTTAGGTCAGTGTGCTGACCTTTCTTCTGGTTGATCATTGATAGTGTTGGTAAAGAACACCTCGTCACTAATTGACTTAATTGTTTGGGAAATCCTCACCAGGTTACATCATTTCAGAGCAAGGTGACCATTAGCTAGAGTCATTATGATTGTGAAACCAAATATTTTTTAGATTTTATTATCACAGTTTGTGTCAGAATGTAAACTGTATTTCAGAATGAAAATGTAACAGATCCCTGTCTAAGCTGGACTTCCTGTGACTTATGGAAATTGTAACCTTCCACATTCCCATGTTATGAAATTTTTCTCAATCATCTTTATAGAATTCCTTGGATTATTCTACAAGGTTTACAAGCTAAGTGAAGTGTATGAGGTTGTGTCAGAAATATAACCCCAGTGTTTTGTTTATGTCCCCACTATATATACAGTACAAGCGAGTACGGTACAGTATAATGATTTGCATCTTGTCATGCCTTCCATACATACTTCCGTCCCACCCAAGTTATCACAAAAAGAGAGAGGAAAATCTGGTATGTGTGAAGTTGTGAAATATTGAAGAAATTTATATGTTTGTAGTACATGGATTACCATATAAGATTTTGTAATTATCTCAACCAATTTTCAAGAATATTTTTTGTTTTAAGCTAGTCTGAAGTTTTAAACTAAATGATTACTATATTTTAGAAAGTGTAATAAACAGGGCCTTAAAATTCAGTAGAAATAAAGTCTGATCACATCATTTTAGGTTCATGTTTATTGCATTTCCTAAAATATAGTACAGTAATCATTTTAGGTTTTTTAATAAATAATGACCCTGTACAATGACTGTCCAGAGCATTGAGTTCATTACAGTACAATGAATGGTTTGAGGAGTAACGCTAATCTAGGTTGTACATAAGTCTCATTAGGCTTGTCAATAGGGAAGCTGTCTGGTTGTGATTGACAGCTGCTTCTTTTAGTATCTTTTAAGTTTAACAGGATTTTGGCTAAATGTATACAGTATACTGTACGTAGTTTGCAATGAATG
>NW_024729950.1:0-6288 GCF_018991925.1 Homarus americanus | reverse complement strand
GGGAAGTTACGTATTGCCATACTCTGAGGAATACGTTTCTATGGCTAAGAGAGACTTAAGAAGCAATATTATTGTGTGGGATTTGTGAACTGTTTACCTGTGAATGGCGCTCTAAGGCTTTGATATTAAGGGATACTTCACAACGATAAATGAGAGGAGAGAGAGAGAGAGAGAGAGAGAGAGAGAGAGAGAGAGAGAGAGAGAGAGAGAGAGAGAGAGAGAGAGAGAGAACAATTATTAGAAAGTGTCATACCGTATCGTGAAGTTGAGGCCTAACATGGCTTAAAACTCATAAGAAGTGATAATATTTAACCCCGTATACAAGCTCGCGATCCTCTCCACCTGAAATCAACATCAGACTTCCATGGAAGATGTTTTTAACCCTGAACGCTGCTGGTCGCTCGTGTAGACGCTAAGAACCTACTCAGCCACTCGACACAACCTGATAAGATCCATTTTTATCTTCGTACATAACCTGTTCATATATATCATTTGTGGAGTTGACTCCCCAGAACTGGATGATCACAGACATACAACTATTGGTTTACATACACCCGTGGATACACACACACACACACACACACACACACACACACACACTAACACATACATTGACTGCAATGAATAAAACAGAGACAGTTCTATATGAAAAAACAAAATGACTGTACACCTGCCTAATCTATGTCACCTATTTTAGAACACTGGGCTTGTGTGGTAGGCGGCTGACGGACAAAGTTACTCATTAAAGTCATTGTCGCTCTGGCCAGGCTACACCGACCCTCCATTAGCATGACCTGAAATGGGTTGAGACCTGAACAGAGAATATTAATATCTTTAGAACAATGTGAGGGAGCGAGGCATCTCTCCTGCCTCTACCATGGCGGGGACCCATCAGGCTGTGACCTCCACCGTGGTGTGACTTCCACCATGGTGTGACCCTCCAACGTAGCTGTGACTTCCATCGTGTCTGTGACCTCCGTGGTTGTGACCTCCACCGAGCTCTGAATTTCCAGGCTACCCACTGTGGCTGTGACCTCCACTGTGGTTGTGACCTCCACTGTGGCTGTAACCTCAACTGTGGCTGTGACCTTCCAGTGTGTTTTGTCCTTAAATGACCCGCGTCTCTCTCCCATGGCGCTTGCTATAGTTTTTCGTCATCATGAGTGAACAGTATTTTGAAAAAGATCTGCCAGGATGGGTCTGTGACTTCCGAAATGCTACACAACACCCTGGTGTTCAAACCATTCTCTAGTACAACACCTTCAACACCCCCTGTGTACCTACCATACCTGGCACAACACCCTGATGTACCTACCATACTCTAGTACAACACTCAGGTGTACCCCACATCACCTTGGTACCTACTATACCCCTGGCACAACAACTGATGCACCTACCATACTCTGGTACAACACCCTGGTACCCACCATATCCTGGTACAAAAACCTGGTGAACCCTACAACACCCTTGGTGTAGCCACCATCTCCAGCACAACACCCAGGAACCCTACAACACCCCTGTAGCCACCATATCCTAGCACAACACCCTGGTGAACCCTACAACACCCTGGGTGTAGCCACCATATCTGGCACAACACCTGGACCCTACAACACCCTGGTAGCCACCTGGCTGGCACAACACCGGTGAACCCACAACACCCCTGTAGCCACCCCATATCCTAGCACAACACCCTGGTGAACCTACAACACCCTGTAGCCACCATATCCTAGCACAACACTGGTGAACCCAACACCCTGGTGTACCCACCATACCCTGGCACAACACCTGGTGTACCCACCATACCTGGCACAACACCTGGTGTACCCACCATACCCTGGCACAACACCCTGGTGTACCCACCATACCTGGCACAACACCTGGTGTACCCACCATACCCTGGTACAACACCCTGGTGTACCCACCATAACCTGGCACAACACCCTGGTGTACCCACCATACCCTGGCACAACACCCTGGTGTACCCACCATACCCTGGTACAACACCTGGTGTACCCACCATACCTAAACACCTGGTGTACCCACCATACCCTGGCACAACACCCTGGTGTACCCACCATACCCTGGCACAACACCCTGGTGTACCCACCATACCCTGGTACAACACCCTGGTGTACCCACCATACCCTGGTACAACACCCTGGTGTACCTGCCATAACCTGGTACAACACCTGGTGTACCCACCGCCCTGGCACAACACTGGTGTACCCACCATACCTGGCACAACACCCTGGTGTACCCACCATACCCTGGCACAACACCCTGAATTGTACCCACCATACCCTGGCACAACACCCTGGTGTACCCACCATACCTGGTACAACACCCTGGTGTACCCACCATACCTGGTACAACACCCTGGGTGCCTGCCATACAGTACAACACCTGGTGTACCCACCATACCTGTACAACACCTGGGTGTACCCACCCCTGGTACAACACCTGGTGTACCTGCCAAACCTGGTACAACACCTGGTGTACCACCATACCCTGGCACAACACCTGGTGGCCCACCATACCCTGGTACAACACCCTGGTGTACCCACCATACCCTGGTACAACACCCTGGTGTACCTGCCATAACCTGGTACAACACCTGGTGTACCCACCATACCTGGCACAACACCCTGGTGTACCCCACCATACCCTGGCACAACACCTGGTGTACCCACCATACCCTGGACACAACACCCTGGTGTACCCCACCATACCTGGCACAACACCCTGGTGTACCCACCATACCTGGCACAACACCTGGTGTACCCACCATACCCTGCACAACACCTGGTGTACCCACCATACCCTGGCACAACACCTGGTGTACCCACCATACCCTGGTACAACACCTGATTGTACCCACCATACCCTGGCACAACACCCTGGTGTACCCACCATACCCTGGTACAACACCCTGGTGTACCTGCCATACCCTGTTACAACACCCTGTACCCACCAACCCTGGCACAACACCTGGTGTACCCACCATACCCTAGTACAACACCTGGTGTACCCACCATACACTGTCCTGCCACCCCCTGGCACAACACCCTGGTGTACCTGCCATAACCTGGTACAACACCCTGTACCACCATACCCTATTACAACACCTGTTGTACCCACCATACCCTGGTACAACACCCTGGTGTACCCACCATAACCTGGTACAACACCCTGGTGTACCCACCATACCCTATCACAACACCTGGTGTACCCACCATACCCTGGTACAACACCTGGTGTACCCACCATACCCTGGTACAACACCTGGTGTACCTGCCATAACCTGGTACAACACCTGGTACCCACCATACCTCACAACACCTGGTGTACCACCATACCCTGGCACAACACCTGGTGTACCCACCATACCCACAACACCCTGGTGTACCCACCATACCAACACCTGTACCCACCACCCTGGTACAACACCCTGGTGTACCCACCATACCCCTGGCACAACACCTGGTGTACCCACCATACCCTGGCACAACACCCACCCAGGTGTACCCACCATACCCTGGCACAACACCTGGGCACCCACCATACCCTGGCACAACACCCTGGTGTACCCACCATACCCTGGTACAACACCCACAATTGTACCTGCCATACCCTGGTACAACACCTGGTGTACCCACCATACCCTACAACACCGGTGGCCCACCACAACAATACAACACCTGTGTACCCACCATACCCTGGCACAACACCCTGGTGTACCTGCCATACCCTGGTACACACCCTGTGTACCCACCATACCCTGGTACAACACCTGGTGTACCCACCATACCCTGGCACAACACCTGGTGTACCCACCATACCCTGGCACAACACCTGGTGTACCTGCCATACCCTGGCACAACACCCTGGTGTACCCACCATACCCTGGTACAACACCTGGTGTACCCACTGCCACCTGGTACAACACCCTGGTGTACTCACATACCCTGGCACAACACCTGGTGTACCCACCATACCCCGGTACAACACCCTGGTGTACCTGCCATACCCCTGGTACAACACCTGGTGTACCTGCCATACCCTGGCACAACACCTGGTCAACCCACCATACCCTGGCACAACACCTGGTGTACCCTCCACCTATACAACACCCGGACCTGCCATACCAACCCTGGTGTACCCACCATACCCTGGTACAACACCCTGGTGTACCCACCATACCCTGGCACAACACCTGGTGTACCCACCATACCCTGAGTACAACACCCTGGTACCCACCATACCCTGGTACAACACCCTGGTGTACCCACCATACCCTGGTACAACACCCTGGTGTACCTGCCATACCCTGGTACAACACCCTGGTGTACCCACCATACCCTGGTACAACACCCTGGTGTACCTGCCATACTGGCACCCTTGACCCACCATACCCTGGCACAACACCTGGTGTACCCACCATACCCTGGCACAACACCCCACGTTGTACCTACCATACCCTGGTACAACACCTGGTGTACCCACCATACCTGGTACAACGCTGATTGTACCCACCATACCCTGGCACAACACCTGTGTACCGCCCCCTAAACCCCTGGTGTACCCACATACCCTGGTACAACACCCTGGTGTACCTGCCATACCCTGGTACAACACCTGGTGTACCCACCATACCCTGGCACAACACCCTGGTGTACCACCATACCCTGGCACAACACCTGGTGTACCCACCATACCTGGCACAACACCCTGGTGCACCCACCATACCCTGGTACAACACCTGGTGTACCCACCACACCCTGGCAACACCCTGGTGTGCCACCATACCCTGGCACAACACCTGGTGGCCCACCATACCTCACAACACCCTGTGTACCTACCATACCCTGCACCCTGGTGTACCACCATACCCCGGCACAACACCCGCTGTACCCACCATACCCTGGTACAACACCCTGGTGTCCCACCATACCCTGGCACAACACCTGGTGTACCCACCATACCCTGGCACAACACCCTGGTGTACCCACCATACCCTGGCACAACACCTGGTGTACCCACCATACCCTGGCACAACACCTGTTGTACCCCACCATACCCTGGCACAACACCTGGTGCCACCATACCCTGGCACAACACCTGGTGTACCCACCATACCCTGGCACAACACACCTGGTGTACCCACCATACCCGCATTAACACCCTGGTGTACCCACCATACCCTGGCCACAACACCTGGTGTGCCCACCATACCCTGGCCACCCTGGTGTACCCACCATACCCTGGCACAACACCTGGTGTACCTACCATACCCTGGCACAACACCTGGTGTACCCACCATACCCTGGCACAACACCCCCGGTGTACCACCATACCCTGGCACAACACCCTGGTGTACCCACCATACCCTGGTACAACACCCTGGTGTACCCACCATACCCTAACAACACCTGGTGCACATACCCTGGTACAACACCTGGTGTACCCCCATACCCTGGCCTACCCTGGTGTACCCACCATACCCTGGTACAACACCCTGGTGTACCCACCACTAAACAACACCCTGTTGTACCCACCATACCCTGGCTGCTTACCCTGGTGTACCCACCATACCCTGGTACAACACCTGGTGTACCCACCATACCCTGGCACAACACCCTGGTGTACCCACCGCCCTGGTACAACACCTGGTGTACCCACCATACCCTGGCACAACACCTGGTGTACCCACCATACCTGGTACAACACCTGGTGTACCCCATACCCTGGCACAACACCTGGTGCCCACCATACCCTGGTACACCACGGTGGCCCACCATACCCTACAACACCTGGTGTACCTGCCATAACCTGGTACAACACCCTGGTGTACCCACCATATAACGCCACCATTGCCCACCATACCCTGGCACAACACCTGGTGTACCCATACCCTGGCACAACACCTGGTGTACCCACCATACCCTGGCACAACACCCTGGTGCACCCACACCTTCGGTACAACACCCTGGTGTACCCACCATACCCTGGTACAACACCCGTGTACCTGCCATAACCTGGTACAACACCTGGTGTACCCACCATACCCTGGCACAACACCCCTTGTACCCACCATACCCTGGCACAACACCCTGGTGTACCCCCATACCCTGGTACAACACCCTGGTGTACCCACCATACGGTACAACACCTGGTGTACCCACCATACCCTGGTACAACACCCGGTGTGCCCTGCCGCCAACCTGTTACAAACACCCAGTGCCTACCATAACCTGGCACAACACCTGGTGTACCTGCCATAACCTGGTA
>NW_024729949.1:0-6487 GCF_018991925.1 Homarus americanus | reverse complement strand
TTGTGTTGTCTATACATTGTTTTTGCTGTTTTTCGTTTCAAACTTTGTTTGTTTGTGTTATCAATTGTTTGTTTGTCTTGTCTTTATTTTCTATTTTGTTTATATTGTCTACTGTTTGTTTATGTTGTTCGTTTGCTTCTTTGTTTGTCTATGTTGTCTAAATTATCTGTTTGTGGTATAATTTTTTTGTGTTATCAAGTATTTGTTTGTGCTCTCTGGTTTGTTTGGGCTGTTAGTTTGTTTGTGTTTCTATTGCTTGTTATTATTGTCTTATTGCTCGTCTGTTTGCTTTGTTTGTTTTTCTTGTTTACTGTTACCTGTTAAAGGTTTGAGGTAAGGCACTGACAGGTACAGGTGTGTTGTGATCCCGTGACGGAGGCTGAGCAAGAGTTGGCAGGTGGTGGTGACAGTCCCCTGATGTGAACGTGGGAGAGGCTGGGAGAGGAGGTGAGGAGGAGGGAGGAGAGAGGAGGGGAGAGGGAGGGTGAGGGAAGTAAGTGAGAATGCGGGAGAGGCCGGGAGATGAGGTGAGGGAGGAGTGAGAGAGGAGGGAGGGGAGTAAGTGGAGAATGTGGGAGAGCGGGAGATGAGGTGGAGGGGAGGGAGGAGAGAGGAGGGGTGAGTGGGGAGGAGGAGAGGCGTGGGAGAGGCTGAGATGAGGGGTGGAGGTGAGGGAGGGAGTAAGAGGGGAGGTGAGGGGAGTAAGTGAGAGGCGTGAGAGGCCGGGAGTGTGAAAAAAGTGAGAAGGAAATGACTAAAGAAGAACGGAAGTTGTGGGGAGATGGGGAGAAGACAAAGGGGTGAGACACGGGGAGATTAAAACATGAAGATACTTCTGAGTTACGCCTGCACACCTCATTTCCCCACTAGTTTTACACATCCCGGGAGATTGTTAGATACGGCTTTGGGGGAGGTAGTGGGATGGGGGAGGTTAGATGTGGGGGGAGGTACTGATGTGTGGGGAGTATAGTGATGTGGGTGGAGGTAGTGATGTGGGGGGGTGTAGTGATGTGTGGGGAAGTGTACTGATGTGTGGGGGAGGTAGGTGGGGGAGGCAGGATGTGGGGGGGCAGTGATGTGGGGAGGAGGATGTGTGGGGGAGGTAGTGGGATGTGTGGGTGGGAGGTAGTGGTTGTGGGGAGGTTGATGTGTGGGGGAGGTAGGTGTGTGTGGGGAGTGCAGGATGTGTGGGGGAGGCAGGATGGGTGGGGAGGTAGTGATGTGGGGAGTGTAGTGATGTGGGTGGAGTGTAGTGGTTTGTGGGGAGGTATTGATGTGTGGGGGGGAGGTAGTGATGGTGGGGGAGTGTAGTGATGTGTGGGGAGGTAGTGATGTGGGGAGGTGATGTGTCTGGGGAGGTAGGATGTGGGGGGTGTAGTGATGTGGGTGGGAGGTAGTGATGTGGGGAGAGGTAGGATGTGGGGGTGTAGTGATGGGGTGTAGGATGGGGGGGAGATGTGTGGGGAGGTAGGATGTGTTGGGGAGGTGATGTGGGGGAGGGACTGATGAGTGGGGGAGGTGGTGATGGGGGAGGTAGTGATGTGGGGAGGTAGGATGTGGGGGAGGCTGATGGGAGGTAGGATGTGTGGGGAGTGCAGTGATGTGTGGGGAGGTAGTGATGTGTGGGAGTATAGATGTGGGGGAGTATAGTGATGTGGGGGGAGAAGTGATGTGTGGGGGAGTGAGGGATGTGGGGAGGTATTGATGTGTGGGGAGGTAGTGATGTGTGGGGGAGGTACTGATGTATGGGGGAGGTAGTGATGTGGGGAGAGGGATGTGGGGAGAGTGGTGATGTGTGAGGGAGTGTAGTGATGTGTGGGGGAGGTAGTGTGTGGGGAGGTAGTGATGTGGGGGGTGTAGGTGATGTGGGAAGTGTACTGATGTGTGGGGAGTGTAGGATGTGTGGGGAGTGTAGTGGTGTGGGGGGGTGTAGGTGGTGTGTGGGGGGTGTAGTGGTGTGGGGGGGTGGTGTGTGGGTGGAGGTATATGGGGAGAGTACTGTGGCCACATCCTCCCTCCCACTTTAACATTAAATCATTATGTTGTTCTCAAACCCTAATATCTCTCCCTTTGCCCCTTCCATAATCCTCCCCTTCCTTCTTGCTTTAGCCTCTCCATCCCTTCCCTTCCCCATCTCCTCTCCCCCTTCGTCTTCCTTCTTCCCCCATCTCCTCCTTCCCTCATCTCCTTCCTTTCCCCATCTCCTTTCTTTCCCTCATCTCCTTCCTTCCCCATCTCCTCTCCCTCATCTCCTTCCCCCCCTCACCCTCACCCCCCCATCACCCCTCGTCAGTAATCCAGCTAACATCACTTCTCCTGTCTGTTCAATATCAAGGCTCCCTCTCCCTCCCTCCCTACACTATGCCAAGTTTGGATTATTTCCGTCTCTGGGCTTATAACAACTGCCCCATACCTTACTGCCCTGAGGGGGTGGAGAGGAGGGAGGGGAGAGGGGGAATGGGGAGGGTGATGAGAGGAAGATGGATCCAGGATATTACACGTGCTAAACTAATGACTTACTAATTAACATACAGGTGGGTTAATCACCAAAATATTTAACATGCATAGGTGGGTTAACTTACCTGTATATAATTAACATACACAGGTGGTTAACTTACCAGAATAATTAATATGCACAGGTGGGTTTACTTACCGTACATAATTAATATGACAGGGTTTTACTTACCTGTGTACAATTAACATGCACAGGTGGGTTAACTTACCTGAATAATTAACACAAAGAGTTACAGTCATGATCGGATTTAATAAACACTTAGCAGGTATGGCTTCAGTAATTAGTCCGGGAGAGCTCAGGTGATGGTGTTAAAGACTTACGTTTACACAGGTATTGTAAATTGCTGGTCAAGGTTGCATGGATGTCTCTCTCTCTCATTCTCTTTGCACCTCACTCTCCCAGCCCCCACCTCCCAGCCCCCCTGCCTCCCAGCCTCTGCTCCCAGCCCCTCACCTCCCAGCACCCTCACTTCTCCCAGCACCCTCACTCTCCCCAGCCCCTCACCTCCCAGCCACTCACTTTCACTCCCTGGGCCTCACCACTCTCCCAACCCCTTACACTCCCTCAGCCTCCCAGCCACTCACCTCACCCCCAAGCCCCCACCTCCCAACTCTCTTACCCCCAGCCCTCCACTCTCCCAACCCCACCCCAGCCTCACCTCCCAGCCTCCCTCACTCTCCCAGCCCCCTCACGCCCCACCTCCCAGCCCACCTCCCAGCCCTCACTCTCCCAGCTCCTTCTCCCAGCCCCCACTCTCCTAGCCCCCTCACTCCCAGCCCCCACCTCCCAGCCCACTCACTCTCCCAACCCCTCACCCCAGCCCCTCACTCTCCAGCCCCTCACCTCCCAGCCTCCCTCCCAGCCCCTCTCCCCAGCCTCCTCCTCCTCCCAGCCCCCCTCACCAGCCCCACTCTCACAGCCCCTCACTCTCCAGCCCCTCCCTTCTCCCAGTCTCACCTCCCAGCCCTCACCTCCCAGCCTCACCACAGCCCACCACCTCCAGCCTCACTCTCCCAGCCTCACTCTCCCAGCCTCACTCCCACAGCCCTCACTCCCAGCCTCACTCTCCAAGTCAAGTGTTGCCACATTTACCGATTTATCAACAAATTCACGATATTTTCCTCAGTGGACCATATTTACACATCTTAAATATCAATGTTTTGGTGATTTAAAAACCTAAATTATACCCTTTTTGGACAGCAGGGTGATGAGACCTTCAGTTCCAGGTGGGTAGGGGCAGGTAGGTAGTGGGTGGGTAGGGTAGCAGGTGGGTAGGGTAGGTGGTAGGTGCAGGTGGGTAGTAGGTGGAGTAGGGGTGGGTAGTAGGTAGGGTAGTAGGTGGGTAGGGGTAGCAGGGTAGGGTAGTAGGTAGTAGGGTAGTGGAGTAGGTGGGTAGGGTAGTAGGTAGGTGGTAGGTAGGGGTAGGTGGGTAGTAGGTGGGTAGGGTAGCAGGTGGGTAGGATAGAATAATTACACATAATGGCTGAATACAATACAATATTAAAAATTAATATTAGATTACCCATATATTTAACACTAATTTCTTTTATTTGGGAGTGTTGGGATGACGTCAGAGAGTAATATTGATGGGGAAGTTATTGAGTGAGGGAGTGTAGATGACGTCATTGATGTAGGGAAGTTATTGAGTGAGGTGCTAGGATGACGTCAGAGAGTAATATTGATGGAAGAGAGAGTGAGGGAGTACTAGGATGACGTCAGAGTAATATTGGATGTAGGAAGTTATTGAGTGAGGGAGTGCTAGATGACGTCAGAGAGTAATATTGATGTAGGGGAAGTTATGGAGTGAGGAGCATTAGGATGACGTCAGAGAGTAATATTGATGTAGGGAAATTATTGAGTGAGGAGTGCTAGGATGACGTCAGAGGTTATTAGTAGGGAAGTTATTGATGAAGGGTGCTAGGATGACGTCAGAGAGTTATTGATGTAGGGAAGAGAGTGAGGGGTACTAGATGACTCGAGAGTAATATTGATGTAGGGAAATTATTGAGTGAGGGAGTGCTAGGATGACGTCGGAGAGAATATTGTGTAGGGAAGTTATTGACTGAAGGAGCTAGGATGACGTCAGAGAGTAATTGATGTAGAAAGTTTGAGTGAGGGAGAGCTAGACGACGTCAGAGAGTATATTGATGTAGGGAAGTTATTGAGTGAGGGAGGTTAGGATGACGTCAGAGAGTATATTAATGTAGGAGTGTCTGCGTAAGTGTTATGCGTTTTATATAGACAACATATATTTAGCAGTTATGTTGTAAAAAATTATGTGAATTTTTTGAGGAAAAGGTGAGCTTATCAACGCTGCCGAGAGGCAGTACAATTTAGACGTTGTCACTTTGAAGAGGTTAACATTCTATCTCAGCTTATGGTGTGTGTGTGTGTCAGGCTGTCAGCAATATATTTCTTACATGTTTACACAGTTTCAGTAGCTGCAAAATGTACTGAGGTTGACTCAGCAATACAAACTGTTTATTTATTTTTCTGAATCGGTGAAGTTGGGTTAGTTGAGTTAAGAATTAATTTATGTTTATACATATATATATACAGTATTATATATCGGTGGCCAAACACACACACAACACATATATATACACACACACACATATATATACACACACACACACACACACACACACACACACACACACACACACCCAGTAAATACTACTTGCATTGTCACTGTTGAAATGGTACTGTAGTTTGAGCTTTTCCCATCTAGTTAATATATATCTTATTTATATCATTTATGTTATTTATATTATTTGTAATTCGAAAACCCATTCCCTATCATAACTGTATATTTTCAGCCTTCTGGCTGCTTCTAATAAGCTGTTAATTATTATTATTATTATATTACACATATTATACACAACACACACCTTGTAATATACAAACAGATGTCACTTCCTGTTTAATTTATTACTTTAATTTGAAAAAACTTTGAAACAGAACACAAACGATAAGAACCATCACAGCTGTCACTCAAAATGAATATATGTTTTACCTTTTGTAGCGTCAAAATAATAAAGAAAACGAAGATTACAACACAGTAAACGAGACAAAACAAATATTAAAAAATATTTTAGATTGTCCTATTAGTTGAGTCAGCCCGGCCCATGTCTGACACAGTAGCTTAGCACCAACTGAGGAATGCAACAGATCAACTTACAATACATTTAATACAAAAGATCAACAAAGATGTATTTCGACTCAGAAGTAAAAATTGATTCAGGTTCAACTCTTCACTACAATAAAGATTTACGAGGTTTTAGGGTGAATTACTTTGTTGTTAATTGAAATAACTTCAACTCGACAAACAACATTTGGTTGTAACTTTAGAATCCTTCAGGTGATCAAGTCCACAATTTCATTGAAAGAGAAGAACCATCTATAGGTAACTGGATTTGTTTAGTCTGTAGAACATCAACACATGCAAAGACCCAGTAATCAGGTTAGGGTAGTGTGTCTGTACCACAGCTACAGTTATGTTAAGAGAGATCAAATTTACCATGGAAGATGTTTATACACCCAGAAGTGTCTAGGTACGGACTGGGGAGGAGGAGGAATCAAAAAATATATATATATATAATATAAAATAAACCTAAAAATATGTATATCGTAGGAGGCTAACAGTCTGCTTTTATACGAACTAATTAACGAGAAGAAAAAGTACATAAAGATTTTTTTTGCAAGAGAATCAATCAGGGTTAAAGAGAAGAGACGAAGCAGCAGAGTAAGGGAATGATTATATCAACAGAATAAATTTGCATAACGACACCTCCCATGTTCACCTCCCAGCCTCACCTCCAGCCTCACCTCCCAGCCTCACCTCCCAGCACCACCTCCCAGCCTTCACTCCAGATTCCCACGATCACTGTCCTCCCAGCCTCACCTCCCAGCTCACCTCAGCGTTCACTGTCCCAACCTCTGCTAATACGTAACTGAACGAAGTAATATCAG
>NW_024729948.1:0-6736 GCF_018991925.1 Homarus americanus | reverse complement strand
GCAGTATAGTAAGTGTGTTAGTTGTTATCCAGGATGTGTGTGTGATGGCCGACGAGGACCAGCCAGGTGGTGAGGTATCCTGTGTTGACAACCACAAATATCCCCAGCCTCTACGTGCACCACAGGCCCAGGTGTGTTCCTCTTGTTCACGCTCACGTTAGGTTAGTTTAAATTTAAAAGGGTTAGCTAGGTTAAAGTTAAATAAGGTTAGATTAAGTTAAAATATCATCGTTCTGGGCATGGTAACAAATTTTGCAGGAGTTCCGAGAGATTACATCATGTTCGGAAATAAACAGAGATTACAGTGTATGTTCCTTTTTTTTTTCTTTATTACGTGTATTAGCCCACCCGGTCACAGGTCATTGACCCACATCGGGGCCTGAGGGGCGAAAATGTAATAATAATAATAGTAATACAGGTTGTACCTCTCTAGTCCGGCAACCTCGGGACCTGACCGGTGCCGGACCATGGAAATTCACCCTTTTCCTGGATAGATAGTGACTTGTGCTTATGCCTGGAAGCACTAGCACCACTTTCTCTGCGTCATGGTCTCTTTGAAGACATATTGAAGGGTTAAATGTCGTATAGTAGCTTCTCAAATTTCGCGAGTTTTTAATTCTTAACGTATTTTATTGGAACACACAAAAAAATAAATAAATAAAAATTTTGACGGCGGAAACTTGAATTTCGATGGGTTTGAACGGCCCGCCAACGTGCAGACGACGTGCATAATCGTGTAAACAGGGTCATTTCTCTTATGTACAAAAAGATTCATTATTGTTTATTACTGAATGTCTTTTTTATTGAATTAATGTTTATATGTGCAAAATGAGCAATACAATTCATTAATAATATGTAGAACATTAAAACACGTGAGGAAATGACACAGCATTGTTTTCGTTGATTACAACACCAGTGACTGACTGGTTCTACATATAAAACTGAAGAAAATAAGACCTTGGTTGTAGCTGTAGTAAAATTAATATGGTTGTTTTAAGTAATGTTATTTAATGTTAATAAATGGAACAATAGAAGTAGCTAACGATAATGGTAAAGAAAAAAGAGAGATCGTGTATGTAAGTGCGCACACGTGAAAACATATCGTCATTACTTTACATAAGAATATGAAAGCAACACTTATTTACTGTTCATATATATTTTAATTAATGTTTCTGAATTTGTTTTCATTGAATTAATGTTTGTGTGTGCAAAATTAACAATACAATTTATTAATAATACGTGGAATATTAGAGGAGACGAGACGGCTGCCGGCATTGTTTATGTTAAAGCTTACGAAACCAGTGACTGATTGGTTCTACATATAAAACTGAAGAAAATAAGACCCTGAGTTTAGCTGTAGTAAAATTAATGTAAAACAATGAATATGGTTGCTTGAAGTACCTGTAATGTTATTTAATGTTAATAAATAGAACAATATAAGTAGCTCACCATTAATGGTAAAAATAAAAGTGAGACTGCTCGTATGTAAGTGCGCACATGTGAAAATATATCGTCATTACTCTACATAAGAATATGAAAGCAACACTTATTTACTGCTCATATATATTGAAGGGTTAAATGTTGTACTCTGTATAGACAAGCAAAAAGAGAGAGAGATAGCAGCCGAACTGCCGGATGTAAACAAACCTTAATTTCCCGCAGCTTTTTTTTTAAGGGGATTAGCCCACCCGGGAATAGGTCACTGACCCACATTAGGGCCTGGGGGGCAAAAATTTAATACTCCTGTAATAATAATAATAATTCAGATAAGTAAAAAAAAAAAAAAAAAAAAAAAAAAAAAAAAAAAAAAAAAAAAAAGCTGCCTATCTACCTATTGGACAAACTAAAATCGTTCCAGACCACGAGAGTTTCCGGACCACAGAATGCCGGACTAGAGAGGTACAACCTGTAGTAATAATAATAATAATAGTAAAGAATCATAAAGAAATACAAAAATGAAAAAAAAATCAATAGTGAGAAACAATATACAGTGGTCCCTCGGTTAACGAACACAATTAGTTCCAGAAGGTTGCTCGTTAACCGAAAAATTTGTTAACCAAAACCATTCTTTCAATGGGTTTTTGGGCATTTGGTTCCAGCTCACCGAAAATTACATACAAACTAAAAATAAAGCAGTAAAGTATACTTACTTTGAGGTGTGCATGTAAAAGGCTCCTGGTTGAGGATGATGATAATGGGAATTAGAATGGGGGTGGAGGAGAAGGGAGAAGAGAAGGCATTGGGGTGGAAGAGAAGTCACCCCATGCCGCCATTTCACCCTTAAAATTTTAGTTCACTTGGTGAAATTCAAGATTATTTTCTTTAAATCAACACTGCACTGCTCTATCTATTATCAATATGTAAAATAAATTTCAAAATGACCAATAATTTGACTGGAAATACAGAAAAAAGCGTTATGTTGAAGAGAGTCTGAAGCAAGATGTTACCCCCACTGAAAAGACACAGAGACTGACGCCTGCATGGTGTGTTGACAGGCTGTTTGGTGCGCTAAAAACTAGTTTCCCTGTACAGTACGTACTTAAATTATGTTAAATAATTGTTAAAATGACTAAAAAATTTAATGTAAGACTTTTAAAATTATTGAATAGTACAAATTTCTTGCTATTTACTAAAATAGTAAGGAATTTAAGCCCTAGAACCGATTATTGTATTGGCAGACTAATACGACAGCTAGTGTGCAAGTGAAAACATGTTGAGGGGCGCTCGTAAGGAGTTCGTTAATCGAGGGTTTGCTCGTTAACCGAAGTTAAGAATCTTACGGAAAGTAAATCGTTAACCAAAATTTTGTAAACCGAAGCGCTCGTTAACTGAGGGATCACTGTATGTATGTTGTGTTGTCAATAGTAAGAGAAACAATTGAGACCTTGCAATTGTGTGTAAATGAGGCAGAAAGTCAGATGAGCAACCTGGGACTTGGTCACAATTTTTGTGGTGCCATATGGCAGCAGGGTCTACTGTTAGACAACACATTATGCTTCCAATATCTTCCCAGGCGGTAGTACCTCCCTGTTTGGTAGTAGTTTTTATTCAGTAAGTGTGCATCACAAGCTCAAGATGACAGCATCTGCTGGTGAGTACAGTGCAGTGCAGTGCAGTACAGTGCAGTGCAGTACAGTACAGTTAGTACAGTACAGTGTAGTACAGTGCAGTGTAGTACAGTGCAGTATGGTTCAGTACAGTGCAGTACAGTATAGTTCAGTACAGTACGGTACTGTATTTTTTTTTTTTTACAGTACAGGTTGATAACCCTTTATCTGAAATTCCGAAAACCAATAAGCTGTGAAAACTAAAAGTGTTTTTTTTTTTTGGGAGGAAAACTTTTGTTTTTTAACAGGGATAGCCACCCAGGCATAGATCACTGACCCACATCGGGGCCTGGGGGGCGAAAATGTAATAGTAATAATAATTATAATAATAATAATAATTATTCATAGTAAATAAAAATTTTAATAAAAATACACCAAAATAAAATAATAATGATAATAATAATAATAATAATCAAATATAATAATAAAATTAATAATACTAATAACAATAATACTGTAATGCACTGGTCCCTCGGTTAACGAGATTTCGGTTAACGAGTTACCTTCCATAAGATTCTTAACTTCGGTTAACGAGCAATCCCTCGATTAACGAGGTTTCTTGAACCAACCTGAACATGATTTCGCTTGCATTTGGCGGTCCACCAGCTGTAGTATTAGTCCGCCAATACAGTAATCGGTTCTAGGGCTTAAATTCCTTACCATTTTAGCAAATATCAAGAAGTTTATACTATTCAATAATTTTAAAAGTTTAATATTAAATTGTTTACTCATTTTAACAATTATTGAACATAATTGAAGGTAATGAAACTAGTTTTATGCGTGCCATCCAGCCTCTCAACACACCATACAGGCGTCAGTATTTGTATCTTTTCAGTGGAGGTAGCATCTTGCTTGAGACTCTCTTCAACTAAATGCTTTTTTTCTGTGTTTGCAAGCAAATTATTGGTCATTTTGAAATTTATTTTACATATTGACAATACAGTTGTACCCCACTTAACGCGGTCAATAGAACCCAGAGGGTCCCGTGTTAAGTGAAATCCGCGTTAAGTGAACAACAGAACATATGGGATTAATTCCAATAGAAACCATTGACCCCCAAGCTCACTTTTGAAGACATAACTATGTTGTAGTAAAATAACATCTTAATTTTATGATGGTACATGCACACAGTGTACTTAGAAATAAGAAATACAGTGCATGGTTAATGTCCATTCAAATAATGGACTCAACTCCCTCCCCCTCTCACACTACACTGCCGGCTCTTCCCTCTCTGAGAAATTTTGGGGGGAAAACCACTAAATTTTAATAAATAATACCTCAAACTAAAGTTAGGATAATACAATTGACATTGCTGGATTCCTTGTAAGACCAGGAATATTTTGAATATAAATCTCATATATTTTGCACAAAAGATAACATAGTTACTCAGAAAATTTTTTTATCTAAAATTTGTATGTCTAATGCAAAATATATGATGTTTATATTCAAAATGATCACCAAATTATAAGAATTCCAGCAATGTAAATTATATTCTGGCCGGGTAATTTGTATGAATTTTATGAGCTAAAACAAATATCTTCAGTAAAAAAAAAAAAAAATAATCTTCACGACACTATCTGTCAATCAAAGTACCCCACCTTGCCTCCCCCCTCTTCCAACCGCGCGGTCAGTCCCAACCCTCCCCCCCACCCTCCACCAAGAGAAAGAGTGGGTGAAAAAAATAAATTTTAACATTTTGTATTAAATAATACCTCAGATTAAAGTTAGGATAATATAATTGACATTGCTGGATTCCTTGTAAGACCAAGAAAATTTTGAATATAAACGTCATATATTTTGCACAAAAGATAACATACTTACTCAGATTAAACATTTTATCTAAAAATTTTGTCTAATGCAAAATATATGATGTTTATATTCAAAATGATCATCAAATTATAAGAATTCCAGCAATGTAAATTATATTCTGACCGGTAATTTGTATGAATTTTATGAGCTAAAACAAATATCTTCAGTTAATAAAAAAAAAAAATATTCTTCACGGGGTAACAGATGGTCGGTCGGTCCCTCCCAACCCCCCCACCCCCCACCAACCGTCCCAAGGAGATGTGTGGGAAAACCAGAATACTTAACTTTTTTGTAATAAATAATACCTCAAACTAAAGTTCGGATAATATAATTGACATTGCTGGATTCCTTGTAAGACCAGGAATATTTTGAATATAAATGTCATATATTTTGCACAAAAGATAACATAGTTACCCAGAGAAAAAATGTTATCTAAAATTTGTATGTCTATTTGAAAATATATAATGTTTATATTCAAAATGATCCTGAAGTATAAAATTCCAGCAGTAAAATTATATTCTGGCGGAAATAATTTATATGAATTTTATGAATATACAAACAGAGCAGTCAGGCAGGGTGGCGGGTAAACAAATCTAAAATAGCGTCACCGAGCCGGACACTCCCGTGTATATATGGAAAAATCCGTGTTAAGTGAAAGTTCCTAAAACCATGGCTGGAAGCACATAGCGTGTTGGTAAGCAGCGTTAAGTGAAACCGCGTTAAGTAGTATATATATGCAGTGCAGTGTTGATTTAAAAAGGCAATGGAACACCAAGAGAACTAAAATTTTATGGGTGAAATGGTGCCATGGGGTGACTTCTCTTCCACCCCAATGCCTTCTCTTCTCCCTTTTCCTCCACCCCCATTCTAATTCCCATCATCATCATCCAGGAGCCTTCTACATACACACCTCAAAGTAAGTGTACATTTCTACATTTTTTGTTGAATTTAGGCAATTTTCTGTGAGCTGGAACCAATTACCCAAAAACCCATTGAAACAATGGTTTCGGTTAACGAGTTTTTCGGTTAACGAGCAACCTTCTAGAACGGATTGTGCTCGTTAACCGAGGGACCACTGTAATAAAATAATAATAATACAGTAAAGAAATACAAGATTAAAAAAAAGATCAAAAGTGAGAAACATGACCTAGACCTATGAATTATTATTATTATTATTATTATTATTATTATTATTATTATTATTATTATTATTATTATTATTATTATTATTATTATTATAATTTTTATTTTTATTATATTTTCGCCCCCCAGGCCCCAATGTGGTTCAGTGATCTATGCCCGGGTGGGCTAATACACATTAAAAAAATAAAAATAAAAACTAACCATTCTGAAAACCGAAAAATTCCGAAAACCGAAATGCCTCTTGCCCCAAGGATTTCGGCTAAAGGATTGTCACCCTGTACTTACAATATACTGGTACAGTATTGTATGTATAAAGTGGTGTTTGCATCAATTAATACAGCTGTGTGTGTGTTTGTCTGTGCAAGATGTGTAGTTTAGACTCTTGGAAAACTTTCCCCAGTGCCCGGAAACATTCTGGGGATGAGAATTTTGCCTCGATACCCAGAATTTTCTCATTTCCAGAAGATCTCCTCACCAGTGTTTGTGGTTAACCTGTACAGTGGTCCCTCGGTTAACGAGCACAATCCGTTCCAGCAGGTTGCTCGTTAACCGAAAAACTCATTAACCGAAACCATTGTTTCAATGGGTTTTTGGGTAATTGGTTCCAGCTCACCGAAAATTGCCTAAATTTAACAAAAAAGGTAGAAATGTACACTTACTTTGAGGTGTGTAGAGAG
>NW_024729947.1:0-10061 GCF_018991925.1 Homarus americanus | reverse complement strand
TTGTTATACTCGATCAGCGGACTTTGTTATACTCGATCAGGGGACTTTGTTATACTCGATGAGGGGACTTTGTTATACTCGACCAGGGGCCTTTGTTATACTCTATCAGGGGGCTTTGTCATACTCGATCAGGGGACTTTGTTATGGTCGATTAGGGGACTTTGTTATACTCGATTAGGGGGCTTTTTTATACTCGATCAAGGACTTTGTTATACTCGATCATGGGTGTTTGTTTTACTCGATCATGGAACTTTGTTATACTCGATCAGGGAACTTTGTTATACTCGATGAGGGGACTTTGTTATACTCGATCTTGGGACTTTTTTTTACTCCATTAGGGTCCTTTGTTATACTCAATCAGGGAACTTAGTTATACTCGATAAGGGGACTTTGTTATACTCGATTAGGGGGCTTTGTTATACTCGATCAGGGGACTTTCTTATACTCGATCAGAAGACTTTGTTATACTCGATCTTGGGACTTTGTTATACTTCATTAGGGTCCTTTGTTAAACTCAATGAGGGGACTTAGTTATACTCGATTAGGGGACTTTGTTAGACTCGATCAGAGGACTTTGTTAGATTAGATCAGAGGACTTTGTTATACTCGATGAGGGGGCTTTGTTTAACTCGATCAGGGACTTAGTTATACTCGATCAGGGGACTTTGCTATACTCGATTAGGGGACTTTGTTATACTCGATCTTGAGACGTTGTTATAGTCCATTAGGGTCCTTTATTATACTCGATCAGGGAACTTTGTTATACTCGATCCGGGTCTTTATTATACACGATAAGGGGACTTTGTTATACTCGACCAGGGGACTTTGTTATACTCGATCAGGGGACTTTGTTGTACTAGATCAGGTGACTTTGTTATACTCGATCCGGGGCTTTATTATACTCGGTAAGGGGACTTTGTTATACTCGATCAGGGGACTTTGTTATACTCGATGAGGGGACTATGTTATACTCGATCTTGGGTCTTTGTTAAACTGGATCAGGGGCCTTTGTTATACTCCATTAGAGGCCTTTGTTATACTGGATCAGGGAACTTTGTTGTAATTGATCAGGGGACTTTGTTATGCTCGATCAGGGGGCTTTGTTATACTCGATCAGGTGACTTTGTATATACTCAACTAGGGACTTTGTTATATTCGGTCAGGGGCCTTTCTTATACTCGATCAGGGGGCTTTGTTAAACTCGATCACGGGACTTTGTTATACTCGATCAGGGGACTTTGTTATACTCGATCAGGGGACTTTGTTATACTCGATCAGGGGGCTTTGCTTTTCTCGATCAAGGGACCTTGTTATACTCAATCAAGGGACTTTATTATAATCGATTAGGAGACTTTGTTATACTCGATCAGGGGATTTTGTTATTCTCGACGAGGTGGCTTTGTTATACTCGATCAGAGGACTTTGTTACACTCGAACAGGGGACTTTGTTATACTCGATCAGGGGACTTTGTTATACTCCGATGAGCGGGCTTTTGTTTACTCGATCAGGGACTTTGTTATACTCGGATCAGGGACTTTGTTATACCCATCAGGGACTTGTTATACTCGATCAGGACTCGTTGTAATTGATCAGGGGACTTTGTTATGCTCGATCAGGGGGCTTTGTTATACTCGATCAGGTGACTTTGTATATACTCAACTAGGGACTTTGTTATATTCGGTCAGAGTCCTTTCTTATACTCGATGAGGGGGCTTTGTTAAACTCGATCAGGGGACTTTGTTATACTCGATCAGGGGACTTTGTTATACTCGATCAGGGGACTTTGTTATACTCGATCAGGGGGCTTTGTTTTTCTCGATCAAGGGACTTTGTTATACTCGATTAGGGGACTTTGTTATACTTGATCAGGGGACATTATTATACTCAATCAGGAGACTTTATTATAATCGATTAGGGGACTTTGTTATGCTCGATCAGGGGATTTTGTTATACTCGACGAGGTGCCTTTGTTATACTCGATCAGAGGACTTTGTTACACTCGAACAGGGGACTTTGTTATACTCGATTAGGGGACTTTGTTATATTCGATGAGCGGGCTTTGTTTTACTCGATCAGGGGACTTTGTTATACTCGATCAGGGGACTTTGTTATACTCGATCAGGGGACTTTGTTATACTCGATCTGGGGACTTTGTTATACTCGATCAGGGGACTTTGTCACACTCAATCAGGGGACTTTGTTATACTCGATCTTGAGACTTTGTTATACTCCATTAGGGTCCTTTATTATACTCGATCAGGGGACTTAGTTATACTCGGTCAGGGAACTTTGTTATACTCGATCAGGGGACTTTGTTATACTCGATCAGGGGACTTTGTTTTAATCGATCAGAGGACTTTGTTATACTCGATCTTGGGACTTTGTTATACTCCATTAGGGTCCTTTGTTATACTCAATCATGGGACTTAGTTATACTCGATAAGGGGACTTTTTTATACTCGATGAGGGGGATTTGTTATACTCGATCAGGGGACTTTGTTATACTCGATCAGGGGTGTTTGTTTTACTCGATCAGGGGACTTTGTTATACTCGATCAGGGGACTTTGTTTTACTCGATCAGGGGACTTTGTTATACACGACCAGGGGCCTTTGTAATACTCGATCAGGAGATTTTGTTATTCTTGATGAGGGGAATTTGTTATACTCGATCTTGGGACTTTGTTAAACTCGATCTTGGGACTTTGTTAAACTCGATTAGCGGACTTTGTTATACTCGATCAGAGGGCTTTGATTAACTTGATCTTGGGACTTTGTTATACTCGATCAGGGGACTTTGTTATACTCGATCAGGGGACTTTATCATACTCGATCAGGGGACTTTGTTATACTCGATGTTGAGACTTTGTTATACTCCATTACGGTCCTTTATTATTCTCGATCAGGGGACTTAGTTATACTCGATCAGGGGACTTTGTTATACTCGACCAGGGGACTTTGTTATACTCGATCAGGGGACTTTGTTTTAATCGATCAGAGGACTTTGTTATACTCGATCAGGGGACTTTGTTATACTCTAACAGGGGACTTTGTTATACTCGATTAGGGGACTTTGTTATACTCGATCAGGGTACTTTGTTATACTCGATCAGGGGACTTTGTTATACTCGATTAGGGGACTTTGCTATACACGATGAGAGGACTTTGTTACACCAGATCAGGGGACTTTGTTATACTCGATCAGGGGACTTTGCTATACTCGATGATTGGGCTTTGTTTTACTCGATTAGGGGACTTTGTTATACTCGATCAGGGGACTTTGTTATACTCGATGAGGGGGCTTTGTTTTACTCGATCAGGGGACTTTGTTATACTCGATCAGGGTACTTTTTTATACTCGATCAGGGGACTTTGTTATACTCGTCGAGGGGGCTTTGTTATACTCGATTAGGGGACATTGTTATACTCGATCAGAGGACTTTATTACACTAGATCAGGGGACTTTATTATGCTCGATCAGGGTTCTTAGTTATACTCGATCAGGGGACTTTGTTATACTCGATTAGGACTTTTGTCTACTCGGATCAGGGGACTTTTGTTTTTTCTCGATCAAGGGATCTCGGTTATACTCGATCAGGGGACTTTGTTATACTGAACAGGGGACTTCATATACTCGATCATGGGACTTGTTATACCCCATCAGGGACTTTGTTATACCCGATCAGGGACTTTTGTTATACTCGTCGAGGGGCTTTGTTATACTCGATTAGGGACCTTTGTTATGCTCTGTTCAGGAGTGGACTTCGTTACACCAGATCAGGGACTTTGTTATACTCGATCAGGACTTTGTTCTACTCGATCAGGGGATTCTTTTGTTTTTTTCTCGATCAAGGACTTGTTATACTCGGGATCTTGGGACTTTTGTTATACTCCATTAGGGTCCTTTGTTTTACTCAATCAGGGGACTTAGTTATACTCTATCAGGGGACTTTGTTTTACTCGATTAGGGGACTTTGTTATACTCGATGAGGGGACTTTGTTATACTCGATGAGGGGACTTTGTTATACTCGACCAGGGGACTTTGTTATACTCGTCGAGGGGGCTTTGTTATACTCGATTAGGGGACTTTGTTATACTCGTTCAGAGGACTTTGTTACACTAGATCAGGGGACTTTGTTATACTCGAACAGGGGACTTTGTTATACTCGATCAGGGGACTTTGTTATACACGATCAGGGGACTGTGTTATACTCGATCAGGGGACTTTGTTATACTCGTCGAGGGGGCTTTGTTATACTCGATTAGGGGAATTTGTTATACTCGATCTGGGGACTTTGTTATACTCGATCAGGGAACTTTGTTACAGTCGATAAGGGGACTTTGTTATACTCGTTCTTGAGACTTTGTTATACTCCATTAGGGTCCTTTATTATACTCGATCAGGGGACTTAGTTATACTCGATCAGGGGACTTTGTTATACTCGACCAGGCGACTTTGTTATACTCGATCAGGGGACTTCGTTATACTCGATCAGGGGACTTTGTTTTACTGGATCAGAGGACTTTGTTATACTTGATCTTGGGACTTTGTTATACTCCATTAGGGTCCTTTGTTTTACTCAATCAGGGGACTTAGTTATACTCTATCAGGGGAATTTGTTTTACTCGATCAGGGGACTTTGTTATACTCGATGAGGGGACTTTGTTATACTCGATGAGGGGACTTTGTTATACTCGACCAGGGGCCTTTGTTACACTCTAGCAGGGGGCTTTGTTATACTCGATCAGGGGACTTTGTTATGGTCGATCAGGGGACTTTGTTATACTCGATTAGGGGGCTTTCTTATACTCGATCAAGGACTTTGTTATACTCGATCATGGGTGTTTGTTTTACTCGATCATGGAACTTTGTTATGCTCGATCAGGGAACTTTGTTATACTCGATGAGGGGACTTCATTATATTCGATCTTGGGACTTTGTTTTACTCCATTAGGGTCCTTTGTTATACTCAATCAAGGGACTTAGTTATACTCGATAAGGGGACTTTGTTATACTCGATTAGGGGGCTTTGTTATACTCGATCAGGGGACTTTCTTATACTCGATCAGAAGACTTTTATATACTCGATCTTGGGACTTTGTTATACTCCATTAGGGTCCTTTATTATACTCGATCAGGGGACTTAGTTATACTCGGTCAGGGGACTTTGTTATACTCGATCAGGGGACTTTGTTATACTCGATGAGCGGGCTTTGTTTTACTCGATTAGGGGACTTTGTTATACTCGATCAGGGGACTTTTGTTATACTCGATCAGGGGACTTTTGTTATACTCTGATCAGGGGACTTTTGTCATACTCGATCAGGGGACGCGCGAGCATCGATCTTGGTACTTTGTTATACTTCATTAGGGTCCTTTGTTAAACTCAATGAGGGGACTTAGTTATACTCGATTAGGGGACTTTGTTAGACTCGATCAGAGGACTTTGTTAGACTAGATCAGAGGACTTTGTTATACTCGATGAGGGGGCTTTGTTTAACTCGATCAGGGACTTAGTTATACTCGATCAGGGAACTTTGCTATACTCGATTAGGGGACTTTGTTATACTCGATCTTGAGACGTTGTTATAGTCCAAGGGTCCTTTATTATACTCGATCAGGGAACTTTGTTATACTCGATCCGGGGCTTTATTATACTCGATAAGGGACTTTGTTATACTCGACCAGGGGAGTTTGTTATACTCGATCAGGGGACTTTGTTATACTAGATCAGGGGACTTTGTTATACTCGATCCGTGGCTTTATTATACTCGGTAAGGGGACTTTGTTATACTCGATCAGGGGACTTTGTTATACTCGATGAGGAAACTATGTTATACTCGATCTTGGGACTTTGTTAAACTGGATTAGGGGCCTTTGTTATACTCCATTAGGGGCCTTTGTTATACTGGATCAGGGGACTTTGTTGTAATCAATCAGGGGACTTGTTATACTCGATCATGGGGCTTTGTTATACTCGATCAAGAGACTTTGTATATACTCAACTAGGGACTTTGTTATATTCGGTCAGGGGCCTTTCTTATACTCGATCAGGGGGCTTTGTTTTTCTCGATCAAGGGACTTTGTTATACTCGATTAGGGGGCTTTGTTATACTTGATCAGGGGACTTTATTATACTCAATCAGGGGACTTTATTATAATCGTTTAGGGGACTTTGTTATATTCGATCAGGGGATTTTGTTATACTCGATGAGGGGACTATGTTATACTCGATCTTGGGACTTTGTTAAACTGGATTAGGGGCCTTTGTTATACTGGATCAGGGAACTTTGTTGTAATCGATCAGAGGACTTTGTTATACTCGATCTTGGGACTTTGTTATACTCCATTAGGGTCCTTTGTTATACTCAATCATGGGACTTAGTTATACTCGATCAGGGGACTTTTTTATACTCGATGAGGGGGCTTTGTTATACTCGATCAGGGGACTTTGTTATACTCGATCAGGGGTGTTTGTTTTACTCGATCAGGGGACTTTGTTATACTCGATCAGGGGACTTTGTTTTACTCGATCAGGGGACTATGTTATACACGACCAGGGGCCTTTGTTATACTCGATCAGGGGACTTTGTTATTCTCGATGAGGGGAATATGTTATACTCGATCTTGGGACTTTGTTAAACTCGATCTTGGGACTTTGTTAAACTCGATCAGCGGACTTTGTTATACTCGATCAGAGGGCTTTGATTAACTTGATCTTGGGACTTTGTTATACTCGATCAGGGGACTTTGTTATACTCGATCAGGGGACTTTGTCATACTCGATCAGGGGACTTTGTTATACTCGATCTTGGGACTTTGTTATACTCCATTACGGTCCTTTGTTATACTCGATCAGGGGACTTAGTTATACTCGATCAGGGGACTTCTATAACCCGATCAGAGGACTTTGTTATACTCGATCAGGGGACTTTGTTATACTCTAACAGGGGACTTTGTTATACTCGATCAGGGGACTTTGTTATACTCGATCAGGGTACTTTGTTATACTCGATCAGGGTACTTTGTTATACTCGATCAGGGGACTTTGTTATACTCGATTAGGGGACTTTGCTATACTCGATGAGAGGACTTTGTTACACCAGATCAGAGAACTTTGTTATACTCGATCAGGGGACTTTGCTATACTCGATGATTGGGCTTTGTTTTACTCGATTAGGGGACTTTGTTATACTCGATCAGGGGACTTTGTTATACTCGATGAGGGGGCTTTGTTTTACTCGATCAGGGGACTTTGTTATACTCGATCATGGGACTTTGTTATACTCGATTAGGGGACTTTGTTATACTCGTCGAGGGGGCTTTGTTATACTCGATTAGGGGAACATTGTTATACTCGATCAGAGGACTTTATTACACTAGATCAGGGACTTTATTATGCTCGATCAGGGACTTAGTTATACCTGATCAGGGAACTTAGTTATACTCGATCAGGGGACTTTGTTATACACGATCAGGGGACTTTGTTCTACTCGATCAGAGGGGACGTTGTTTTTCTCGATCAAGGGACTTTGCTATACTCGAACAGGGGACTTTGTTATACTCGATCAGGGGACTTTGTAATACTCGATCAGGGGACTTTGTTATACTCGATCAGGGGACTTTGTTATACTCGTCGAGGGGGCTTTGTTATACTCGATTAGGGGACTTTGTTATACTCGTTGAGAGGACTTTGTTACACTAGATCAGGGGACTTTGTTATACTCGATCAGGGGACTTTGTTATACTCGATGAGGGGGCCTTGTTTTTCCTGATCAAGGGACCTTTTGTTATACTCGATCTTTGGGACTTTGTTATACTCCATTAGGTCCTTTGTTTACCTCAATCAGGGACTTAGATATACTCTCTATATCAGGGGACTTTTGTTTTACCTGATTAGGGGACTTTGTTATACTCGATCAGGGGACTTTGTAATACTCGATCAGGGGACTTTGTTATACTCGATCAGGGGACTTTGTTATACTCGTCGAGGGGGCTTTGTTATACTCGATTAGGGGACTTTGTTATACTCGTTGAGAGGACTTTGTTACACTAGATCAGGGGACTTTGTTATACTCGATCAGGGGACTTTGTTATACTCGATGAGGGGGCCTTGTTTTACTCGATCAGGGACTTTGTTAGACCTGACTAGGGACTTTTGTTATACTCTCGTCGAGGGGGCTTTGTTATACTCGATTAGGGAATTTGTTATACTCGATCTGGGGACCTTGTTATACCGATCAGGAACTTTGTTACAGTCGATCAGGTGACTTTGTTATACTCGTTCTTGAGACTTTGTTATACTCCATTAGGGTCCTTTATTATACTCGATCAGGGGACTTTGTTATACTCGACCAGGCGACTTTGTTATACTCGATCAGGGGACTTCGTTATACTCGATCAGGGGACTTTGTTTTTCTGGATCAGAGGACTTTGTTATACTTGATCTTGGGACTTTGTTATACTCCATTAGGGTCCTTTGTTTTACTCAATCAGGGGATTTAGTTATACTCTATCAGGGGACTTTGTTTTACTCGATCAGGGGACTTTGTTATACTCAATGAGGGGACTTTGTTATACTCGATGAGGGGACTTTGTTATACTCGACCAGGGGCCTTTGTTATACTCTATCAGGGGGCTTTGTTATACTCGATCAGGGGACTTTGTTATGGTCGACCTGGGGACTTTGTTATACTCGATTAGGGGGCTTTTTATACTCGATCAAGGACTTTGTTATACTCGATCATGGGTGTTTGTTTTACTCGATCATGGAACTTTGTTATACTCGATCAGGGAACTTTGTTATACTCGATGAGGGGACTTTGTTATACTCGATCTTGGTACTTTGTTTTACTCCATTAGGGCCCTTTGTTATACTCAATCAGGGGACTTAGTTATACTCGATAAGGGGACTTTGTTATACTCGATTAGGGGGCTTTGTTATACTCGATCAGGGGACTTTCTTATACTCGATCAGAAGACTTTGTTATACTCGATCTTGGGACATTGTTATACTCGATCTTGGGACTTTGTTATACTCCATTAGGGTCCTTTGTTAAACTCAATGAGGGGACTAGTTATACTCGATTAGGGGACTTTGTTAGACTCGATCAGAGGACTTTGTTACGCTAGATCAGGGGACTTTGTTTTTTAGCTCTCGACTAGGGACTTTTGTTATACTCGATCAGGGGACTTTGTTATACTCGATGAGCGGGCTTTGTTTTACTCGATTAGGGGACTTTGTTATACTCGATCAGGGGACTTTGTTATACTCGATCAGGGGACTTTGTTATACTTGATCAGGGGACTTTGTCATACTCGATCAGGGGACGTTGTTATACTCGATCTTGAGACTTTGTTATACTTCATTAGGGTCCATTGTTAAACTCAATGAGGGGACTTAGTTATACTCGATTAGGGGACTTTGTTAGACTCGATCAGAGGACTTTGTTACTCTAGATCAGGGGACTTCGTTATACTCGATGAGGGGGCTTTGTTTAACTCGATCAGGGACTTAGTTATACTCGATCAGGGGACTTTGCTATACTCGATTAGGGGACTTTGTTATACTCGATCTTGAGACGTTGTTATAGTCCATTAGGGTCCTTTATTATACTCGATCAGGGAACTTCGTTATACTCGATCCGGGGCTTTATTACACTCGATAAGGGGACTTTGTTATACTCGACCAGGGGACTTTGTTATACTCGATCAGGGGACTTTGTTATACTAGATCAGGGGACTTTGTTATACTCGATCCGGGGATTTATTATTCTCGGTAAGGGGACTTTGTTATACTCGATCAGGGGACTTTGTTATACTCGATGAGGGGACTATGTTATACTCGAACTTGGGACTTTGTTAAACTGGATCAGGGGCCTTTGTTACACTCATTAGGGGCCTTTGTTATGCTGGATCAGGGAACTTTGTTGTAATCGATCAGGGGACTTTGTTATGCTCGATCAGGGGTCTTTGTTATACTCGATCAGGTGACTTTGTATATACTCAACTAGGAAATTTGTTATATTCGGTCAGGGGCCTTTCTTATACTCGATCAGGG
>NW_024729946.1:0-13367 GCF_018991925.1 Homarus americanus | reverse complement strand
CTGGTAACTACAGGAACAGACTGACAGGCTACAGGAACAGACTGACAGGCTACAGGAACAGACTGACAGGCTACAGGAACAGACTGGCAGCTACAGGAACAGACTGGCAGCTACAGGAACAGACTGGCAGCTTCAGGAACAGACTGGCAGCTACAGGAACAGACTGGCAGCTTCAGGAACAGACTGGCAGCTACAGGAACAGACTGGCAGCTACAGGAACAGACTGGCAGTTACAGGGACAGACTGGCAGCTACAGGAATAGACTGGGAGGCGGGTGGTGTGGCGGAGGTCTGACAGACAATCACAGGTCGGGGGCAGCCAAAGGGCAAATTACATTCCGATGTGCCGGAGCCCCGTTCAATGTCTTTTAACTCAGAGGGTTGCCGGAGCCTGACAGTCTTTCAGCCAGTCACCCCAGCCTGTCACCCAGCCAGCCAGGTGGGTAGGAAGGTAGCCAGTCAGCTAGCCAGCTAGCCAGTTAATCATCTAACCAGTTAAATCAGACAATTTCTAAGCCAGGTGGCCATCCAGCTTGTCAACCAGTCAGTCACTCAGCCAGTCCGTCCAATGTTTCCGTGTGTGTCCTCACCTTTTGACAAAACATCAAAACCATTTATTTGATTAGAGATTCCAGTAGCTGTCAGACTCTTCCGATCTTTGATTAATTCTGTCCACAAAATCAAAGAGAAACGTGGAGGGAGGGAGAGAGAGAGTGGCGGGGCGTCCGTCGCAGCCGATCGTCACCATGCAAGACCCGGATTTGTCAGAGTCACGCCACACCGCACCGGGAGTTGATGTTTTAAGTCGACCATTGAGGCAGATTTCTCGTCTTTTACTGGCCTGAACATTTCATGACACGGATTTCTATTTTGTATTTTGTGTTAAAACGCGAGGTTTATTTAGAGAAAAATTGGAATAACGCGTGAGTCTCAGAGATGCATAATCCGTCGCTCGGTGATTTGCGAATCAGGCCGTGGTATCGATTACGTACACCGTGTACACGGCGTCACGCACACGGACTACCGTGGAAGGTAGACACGAACTGTACACGAAGCACACAGAAACGTGTGTGTACTGAACATTTACCACACACATACACACAGTGAGTAACGTTTACGCACACGCAAACAACCCCTCTCTCTCATACACACAACCCCTCTCTCTCATACACACAACCCCTCTCACTCACACACAACCCCTCTCACTCACACAAACAACCCCTCTCACTCACACACACAACCCCTCTCCCTCACACACACACAACCCCTCTCACTCACACACACAACCCCTCTCACTCACACACACAACCCCTCTCACCTACACACACAACCCTCCTTATACAAGCCAACCCCTCTCCTGTCACAGTCCTCCTAGGTGTACAGCCCATAAACATTTGATGTCACACCTCCTAGGGTGTACAGCCTATAAACATTTGTTCTGTCACACCTCCTAGGGTGTACAGCCCATAAACATTTGTTCTGTCACACCTCCTAGGGTGTACAGCCCATAAACATTTGATCTGTCACTCCTCCTAGGGTGTACAGCCCATAAACATTTGTTCTGTCACACCTCCTAGGGTGTACAGCCCATAAACATTTCTTCTGTCACACCTCCTAGGGTGTACAGCCCATAAACATTTCTTCTGTCACACCTTTTAGGGTGTACAACCCATAAACATTTGATCTGTCACACCTCCTAGGGTGTACAGCCCATAAACATTTCTTCTGTCACACCTCCTAGGGTGTACAGCCCATTAAACTACAGACTCAACCCTCAGTGTGTGGTAGGCTGTTTAGTTAATGACCTGTTGAAGTGTGGTTACTGTCCAGTCACCAGACTCAAGAGAGTTCAGCCCAGTTCACAGCCGGACACGATGCCCTAAAGTGAGACCAGCTCTCCGGGCTGTACCTCTCTCTAATTATATCAGCTAATTACAAGCCAATAGCTAATGCTCATTAGTCTGTCAATACCAAATAATTGTACAGACATTACTACCCAATATAACTATTAAATCAGCATGTGTGTTTACATTAAACCAAGGAACAACGAGTGAAGAGAACATTACCTGTGTGTCTTGCTTAACTTACAAGCCAAGATAATTACAAGTACAACTCAGGACAGCTGTGACGATTTAAACTATCTACGACTGTATCAAAGGTGACATGACGTGAGATGACCCTATATCTCACTCAGCTGTATCAAAGGTGACATGACGTGAGATGACCCTATATCTCACTCAGCTGTATCAAAGGTAACATGACGTGAGATGACCCTATATCTCACTCAGCTGTATCAAAGGTGACATGACGTGAGATGACCCTATATCTCACTCAGCTGTATCAAAGGTGACATGACGTGAGATGACCCTATATCTCACTCGGCTGCATCAAAGGTGACATGACGTGAGATGACCCTATATCTCACTCAGCTGTATCAAAGGTGACATGACGTGAGATGACCCTATATCTCACTCAGCTGCATCAAAGGTGACATGACGTGAGATGACCCTATATCTCACTCAGCTGCATCAAAGGTGACATGACGTGAGATGACTCTATATCTCACTCGGCTGCATCAAAGGTACCAGCGACTAACCTACACTCGTTCAGGCAAGTGTTAACAAGTGAGATAGTTTGGTATCTTACCACAGCTAAAACAATATAGACAACCCAGGTATACAGTTCACCATGTATATAGACAACACAGGTATACAGTTTAGTATATATTGTGGAAAATGTATAATTCCATGTAATAATTAAGAATTGCAAATAAAACCTGGTAACAATCTGCCCAGTGGAGCCTTGAAGCAACTATCCTCATTTACTCAGTGAGCATTATAGAGGAACAGTACTTTGTGTTCCTGACCTGCATCTGATAATGGCTGAACCACATCATCAAGGTCAAAAGTAAGTAATAATAAATGGCCGTTATAAACCATCAAGTGCCGTTGAGGACGTCTGTGTTGTGGCCTTCTGAATCCTGCCAAGTTAAACCTTTTAAGGAAGGTCTTCACTCCCTGCAGTAGTTTGTACCAGGTGGGTCAGACCTGCACAGTACCACACCACCGACTTAACGCCAAAATATTTATCATTGTCACCTCAGATCCACTACATCCTCACACAATAATAATTCTTGGCTTTTACACAATAAAGGCCAGAGGAGAGATGGAGTGGCAAGAGAAGGCCACCTTATAGTTGTGTGTGATCAAGACTCATTCATCAGTGGCATAAATGTTAAAGCTCACTATGGCCGAGTCAACATTAAATTAGGATTCACGTAGCGACGTCGTAATTACCGGTAATGAGCCGTTTAGGCAGTTGGTCTGTTAAAACTGTACAGTATGGGAGGAAACTGTAGTATTGTACCTGCAGAAAACCTGCCATGTTTGTTAGTGAGGGTAACATCTGTCCCAGGCTGGGCAATGAACCCAGGACACCACTAAAGATATACAACTCCTGATGTATCTGAGAGACAATCACCAGTGTTTTGGTATAAAAACAATAAACAATATTTTCATGGTTCTATATCACTAAAGTGGTCTAGTTGCTGAATACATTGGACATTTTCCTGCAAATATTTGTATTCCAGGTATTAATCACATGCATTGTCAACTGTCTATCATGGTTAGTACAGTAGTTCTGTCTACAGTACATATAAGACAGATATACTGTAGACAGATGGACAGAAAGATGTAGAGAGATATACCATATTTCCCACCATATAAGACATATATTTTTATTACGTCGGCAGGAGTCAGCCCAAGAATGGGGAGCACATCCCTGTCTCCCACATCTTTAGTGAAACAATTGTCAAATGGCATGCAGTATTTTGTCCTTCCTCTTATTTATTATCATTATTTTTATCCGTTCTTCACATTGGCGAGGGTCAACTGTACTGTACATGTTATGGAACACATTGCAATTCCTTTTATGAAAGTTTAGTTTAGGTGAACTTTCTTGAGACTATAAACCTTTCATGCTATATCTATATCTGTGGTTGCCTTTAATATGGTGAGAAATACAGTACAGTAGTATAGATAGATAGACAGATAGATAGATAGATAGACAGATAGATAGATAGATAGCCTGAAACTTAGATAGAATGCAAGAACAAAATCATCATCACCACCCAAATCATACAGCCATTCTCCTGCAGTCTGTCTTGTCAGGTTCTAAGATCATTTCTTACAATCTCTCCCCATGTCATTCTTGGCCACCTACCACTGGCTCTCCTCCTCACCACATTTAGACTCATGCACCACTTAACCCAGCTGGTCTCATCCATTCTCCCCACACTCCCGATCTCGGTCTACTTATACGTAAATCTTGGCCGATACTCTCAATACCCAGCCGCCCTCTTAGCTCTGAACGGCGATTCTCATCTTTCAGCGTCACAGTACACATCCACCTCACCATTCTCATTTCAGCTCACTCAAGACTGCATGTCATCCTCTTTAACTGCCCATGTTTCACGGATATATAACACCACACTTCTCACACCAGTTGTATACATTCTTACTTTCATGTGATGGGAAAGTCCCCATGCTGACAATAAAGACAAGAATTCCCAAAACCTCCTCCAGCCATTGTCACCCAGGCAGCAGAACTCATCCATGACTCACAACACAGCAGCCTTCAGCACCCCATCCAGCACTGATCATGTCACCCAGGCAGCAGAACCCATTCCATGACTCACAACACAGCAGCCTTCATCACCCTCTCCAACACTGATCATGTCACCCAGGCAGCAGAACTCATCCATGACTCACAACACAGCAGCCTTCAGCACCCCATCCAGCACTGATCATGTCACCCAGGCAGCAGAACCCATTCCATGACTCACAACACAGCAGCCTTCATCACCCTCTCCAACACTGATCATGTCACCCAGGCAGCAGAACTCATCCATGACTCACAACACAGCAGCCTTCAGCACCCCATCCAGCACTGATCATGTCACCCAGGCAGCAGAACCCATTCCATGACTCACAACACAGCAGCCTTCATCACCCTCTCCAACACTGATCATGTCACCCAGGCAGCAGAACTCATCCATGACTCACAACACAGCAGCCTTCAGCACCCCATCCAGCACTGATCATGTCACCCAGGCAGCAGAACCCATTCCATGACTCACAACACAGCAGCCTTCATCACCCTCTCCAACACTGATCATGTCACCCAGGCAGCAGAACTCATCCATGACTCACAACACAGCAGCCTTCAGCACCCCATCCAGCACTGATCATGTCACCCAGGCAGCAGAACCCATTCCATGACTCACAACACAGCAGCCTTCATCACCCTCTCCAACACTGATCATGTCACCCAGGCAGCAGAACCATGACTCATAACACAGCAACCTTCAGCACTCCCAGCACTTGTGTCACCCAAGGCGGTAACCCATCCATGACTCATACCACACACCCCCTCCAGCACTGATCATGTCACCCAAGCAGCAGAATCCCCATCCATGACCTTATAACACAGCAAACTTCAGCACCTCCAGCACTGATCATGTTTACCCAGGCAGAACCCATTCCATGACTTCCACACACAGCAGCTCTCAGTACCCCCTCCAACACTGATCATGTCACCCAGGCAGCAGAACTCATCCATGACTCACAACACAGCAGCCTTCAGCACCCCCTCCAGCACTGATCATGTCACCCAAGCAGCAGAACTCATCCATGACTCATAACACAGCAGCCTTCAGCACCCCCTCCAGCACTGATCATGTCACCGAGGCAGCAGAACCCATTCCATGACTCACAACACAGCAACCTCAGCACCCCTCCAGCACTGGATCGCGTCACCCAAGCAGCAGAACTCATCCACATGACTCATAACACAGCAACCTTTCAGGCACCCCCTCCAGCACCTCGATCATGTCACCAAGCAGCAGAACTCATCCATGACTCACAACACAGCAACCTTCAGCACCCCATCCAGCACTGATTATGTCATCCAGGCAGCAGAACTCTTCCATGACTCACAACACAGCAACCTTCAGCACCCCATCCAGCACTGATTATGTCATCCAGGCAGCAGAACTCTTCCATGACTCACAACACAGCAGTCTTCAGCACCCCCTCCAGCACTGATCATGGCACCCAGGCAGCAGAACTCATCCATGACTCATAACACAGCAACCTTCAGCACCCCTCCAGCACTGATTATGTCACCAGGCAGCAGAACCCATTCCATGACTCACAACACAGCAGCCTTCAGCACCCCCTCCAGCACTGATCATGTCACCCAGGCAGCAGAACTCATCCACACAGTCCACGGATAATCTTCAGTGTTGAGTTTCTTCAGTCTTGTCATGGACACATATTTACCTGCACATACATAACACTTACAGTCAGCAACATCCTGCAGTCTGCCATCCACTCCACTGTACATCTTGTGTACCCACCTTCCTCACTCACTGTACCTCTTGTGTACCCACCATCCTCATTCACTGTACCTCTTGTGTACCCACCTTCCTCACTCACTGTACCACTTGTGTACCCACCATCATTCACTGTACCTCTTGTGTATCCACCTTCCTCACTCAATGTCAATATCTTTCTTACTGATAGCATAGATATAGATAAGACAGATGCTTGTATATATAAAGACAGTCTGATAGATGATATAGATACCAAACAGACAGACATACAGGTATTGAAAGACTGATAGAAAGATATAGAAGCACAGATAGATAAAGATAGACAGTTAGACAGACATAAAGACATACTTGTAGCAGCAGAGTCTCCATGATCCAGTTGTTAATTTCTCAAGGGTTTAGTCGTTAACACATCTGGAACAAACAAAGAAAAACAGTTAATATACACAACAGTTTATGATAAAAATATGTCCATAAATTAATAGTTATTCAGTACAGCAGTTGTTTGTTTTCCAATGTCGTATGTTTCCATTAGAACAGTATTGCTCACACCACATTCTAGTTTCTTAATTATTTCAAGTTTGTCACTCAATTTCAACGAGTTATTCTTTCTCTTCACACAACGAAGTTTATCACCTATAGGAGCCATTATCATGGGCTTGTACAGTACTCTGTAAATGGAAAGAGTAAGACTCAAAATAATGTTATGTTACACCGGTATTCTATTCATACTGTGCTTGATATAATGCATTCACGGAAATGTAATATTTTTGCTGAAATGGCGTACGTATCACAGTGGAAAGTTGGATAAAATCGTGACGAAAACAATGACTTAATCTTTCTTTCGTTCAAAAGATGTTACCGTAATCCCTTTTCGAATGGTTTTCAGTTAAAAAACTGTTGTATTACAATAATATTCTATCCTAATTGACTTGAATAAATTCTACGATACCATATTTCTGAATATTTTCATTAAAATCCATCAAAATCATTTTCCTTGTCATCGTCTGCAGCACCAAACAGCTTCTCCCAGTCCTCTCCTTGAACGGGGCTAGAGGGTACGTGTTTTTCGAATCGTTTTCAGTTAAAAAACTATTACATCACACGTATATTTTACTTAAACTGCGCCCGAATGAATATATTCTTGGAAATAAATAGTGTTGCTGAAACGTGATGTATTTCAATGTAAATTAGGATAAAAATACATGACGAAAACAAAAGACTTTACCTAAGCTTCCGATGTTCTTAAGATGTTACTCGTTTTTATAATAGTTTTCGGATGAAATTCTGTTATATTACAATGATATTCTATTCATACTGTGCTTGATATAATACATGTAATAGTTTTTTAACTGAAAACGATTCGAAAAACACGTACCCTCTAGCCCTGTTCAAGGAGAAGACTGGGAGGAGCTCTTTGGTGCTTAAGACGATGACAATGAAATAGATTTTGATGGATTTTAATGAAAATATTCAGAAATATGGTATCGTAGTACTTATTTAAGTGAATTAGGATAGAATATTATTGTAATACAACAGTAGTGACGACGTGGAGGAGGCGGAGGCATAGAGCGGGGAGGTGCGGTGACTGGCGGCAGCAGGGACGAGTGGGGATGCCAGCCAGTACATTACGGATGTACAGTATTAATTGATTTTATAGCTCTTTTTGCATTTTAATATTAAATACCGTACATTACGTTTCAACAAAACTACTATTTATTTCTGAGAATATGGAAATGTAATATTTTTGCTGAAATGACGTACATATTACAGTGGAAAGTGGGATAAAATTGTGACGAAAACAATGACGTTCGCTTTCTTTCGTTCAAAACACGTTACCGTAATCACTTTTCGAATGGTTTTCAGTTGTGGGATTATGAGGCTAATGATAGGATAGAATATTATTGTAATACGGTACGGTACAACAGTTTTTTAACTCAAAACCATTCGAAATGCGATTACGGTAAAATCTTTCGAACAACGAAAGAAAGCGAAAGTCATTGTTTTCGTCATGATTTTATCCCACTTTCCACTGTAATATGTACGTCATTTCAGCCAAAATATTACATTTTCATATTTATTTCTGAGAATATATTCATTCAGTCACAGTTAAGGTAAAATATACTTGTGATGTAATATTTTAATGAGAATATGGTATAGTAGTTTTCTTTTGTTTCAAATTTAATTAACAAAGATTGATGTTTCAAATGTAATGAACAAAAATTTATGTACAGTATCTATAAATAAACTTTAAAAAATGAATACTTTGTTTTACATCGTCCTGTTGTACTGCGCACATCATTGTCATCCCTAAAAATCCCATCTAATTCATATTACGCTACATAACATTCAAATGCACAGCGCTTGTAGAACCCCAGAAAACGGGAAACATTGAGAAAGGACAACTCACCTTCTCAAGGTTCCTAGACCCTGTGTTGTATTGTACCCAGGTATAGTTATATCATATCACGTGTATGTATTCATAGCATTAAGGATCACTCAGGGTAGGCATAAGATGAATGTTAAAGTCCAGTTGAGCCGGACTAGGGTACTGTAAGACTAAGTGTGGAGCAGGGTTTGAAGGTCCTACTATTTACGTCTGTGAGCGTGGAGCGAACATAACTCCAACAGATATCATATGAAAATACATGAGAACAATGATCTGGAAAAAGGATAAATGTATCAGAACTATGTGAGGTGTTGACAGTGATCTAGAAACTATACTGGAAAGGAAATATCGTGTATGCGTCGGTATGAATTTAATACACCTCGTAGCCTCACGTGACATATACCCACGACAGGTACAGTGATCAGAGAATCTTATGTCTGTGTTCAAATAGTGCAATGTGTGAGAGGAGGATCCCTCATTACAGTTTTTAAGTGAAGTTGATACACCCCCGCCATGATCATTCGGCTTTGGTTTCAAGGCGCGCCATGTACCCGCCTCAGATGCCCCGTTGATATTAAAATCCCAGGCATTTAACCAAGCACTAGCAAACCAAGACCTGACCTTAGTGTGTAATTTAGGATTAATATATGTGTTTATAAGAAATGAGTGACAAGATACCGTGAAGTGTTCAGGTGAGAACCATAAGAAACAAAAGTGTAAATTGAGGATTGGAAACTGTAGGCCTATGTGACGAGAAGCGGCGGGAAGCCGGCCTTAGTCTTTCCCGTTCTGCCGTCACCACAGGTCAGTGTCCTAGCGGGCTATATCCCGCCCTACAAGTAAGGTTGATAAATAGCAGTTACTACAGTTTAAAGCTTTGCCGGATATATAAGTGTGATAGGGATGTGTTAAGGGGTGGGATAACCGCCCGTCAGGCATTATTGCTTAGTCTTTCCCGTTCTGCCGTCACCACAGGTGCCACGTGGTCGGGGTATCTTGCCGCCCGGCCGCCATTGTCTCCTTGAGCGCCACACCAGGTGGGGAATGACTCCCCACTATACCAGTCCACTATGAACCGGTGGATTCCCAGCGCACCACTCCACATGAATAGTCACAACTGAGGAGACCGTGAGAAACTGCGGTCGTCACTTGGAGCGACCTATAATACCAGGCGTAGAAATAGTGCTGGTATGTCTCTAGGTGAAGCCCTCGTCTTTACCCACCGAGGGCGGTGTGCGAACGAGGTGCCCGTTGTGTATACCTAAAAGTCACAAGGAGTCACATACTTGCAGGTATGGAGTGTAACAGGTGTGTTGAGATGGTGCTACTATGTATGATAACCGACGGTGCTAAAATCCACACCAGTGGAACAGTCTGATGTGTTAAGGGATATTGTAAGAAGGAACGACCGAGATACGGCGTTCACCGATTGTTATGCAATAAGTGGGTGGATGACCCGCCAGTAATGTAGGAGTCTGGGGCCCAGCTGGGTAACCAAAATTCCGTTGTTCTTCTGAGGAAGGCCAATTCATGTATGTTGTTTTTACCAGTATGTTTTAGAAGGAATAAATCAATTAAGACATGTTATGGTTTCCCCCTTCTTTACCCTCATCGATCTGGTCAATGGAAAACCTAACCCAATGCCTAGTCCACTCTGCCTGCTACCTAACGAGCTACATGCTGTCCAGAGGGGGTCTGGTGGCAGCGACCCTTAGACATTAAGATTAGAGTTAAATTATCCCCTTAGATTTAGTGACCCCCAGATCTAGCAGTATACTGTGTATACCATACCATGCATTTGGTTACTTTGGGCTTGCTATTATGATGCAAGAGATCTGCCCTGGCAGCTGTACCAACACTCACAGCCGGTGGTGCGTCGTTTCCATTGTTTACTGGTAGTTCCTGGTAAATATTTTTCAACCTAACGAAACTATTAGCCGTTTAGAGGTCAACCCCTAATTTTTTGCCAAATAATTTGGTCTTAAAAACTCGAACTACACACAGGTATACATGGTAAATAAGGACATGGGGGGGCCAGGGGTTTTTTAGGGGGGGGGGGAGGCAAAAGTACACGGATTTTTAACATTCATGGGTATCTCTCTTACCTAACCCCCGTGTATGTTTAGGGCTGACTGTATGTATGCATGCATAAAACAAGTAGAGTATTAATAAACATGATGGTTCATGTGCTATAACAGGAACAGGTACTGCAGTAAGAGGTGTAGTATTACCTGGGCCTCGGCCATATCCTGCCAAACACTGTGCCTTTAACCTCTCCGAACCTCTTCGTTTTGACGATATAATCAAAGATAGCCGTTCTTTCCTCGTGGGAGTAGTATACATCTTTTCTGTAAAAGAAAACTTATGATAATATACTTTGTTTAATATTTGTTCACACAACTAAAAGGAATATCCTTCCTTCTTTAGGCATTTGCCTCCAGGTGTAATGTTAACCTACATCTATTGAGGATAAAATCTTTCTTGACAATAACACATTTGCTGTAATCAGACATATCTAGTTGCCTCAACCCCAACAATAACCGAATTTTTTCTCCCAAATTTTCTTATTATTGTGGACTAATACTGTAAAACAAGTTAATGATCACCAAAAACAGCACTCATCTTACACCCCCCTCATAAACCCCCCAAAATAAAATAATAATAAAAAACTCATTTGCCTATCAGTATTTATCTTTCCGTCCCTATTATTAGCCAGAGATTTATAATATTGCTAAGTATAATAGTGTGAAATAATAAGGAAACACCACTATAAAGGTGCTCCTCTACTTAAGAACGTTCAAGAAAATTCCAGATAAAACAAACATTACCTAAGAGAAGAGTGAGCCAGGTTTTAAGGCTGTATTAAAGGGTATAGCTGGGCTAAATATCCATCATCTTTTCAGTTTTTACAATAAGTTTGGTATCTACAGGAGTAAAGTTGGACTTACAAACAAGCCTCAAGAACGTAACTCTTTCGCAAGTAGAGGAGCATCTGTACTTCATTTTTTTCTCAGCTGAGAAAAGATGCCCCGCCCCATGACTGTATTGCTCTAATTTTATCCAAAATTTTATTATAACATGCATATTATCTCGATATTACTACATATTAATTCACAGAAATAAACAAACATGTTGTCAGTGAAGAAGAACACTCACCTCAACCCAAGAAACAGGAAGTTTGCAGGTGTAAGTCCTGGACCCACTCTCCAGAGGATTTTTTCAAAGCACACTAAGTCTCGGTAATTTCCAGGAAGGTCACCTGCAACAAGAAAGTCTCTTTCAGAAACAGGTAATTAAACACAATTGAAATCTTAACTATAAAGTAGAAGGAGTGACGACAACTTGTTTCAGTTGCTCTCCACCCATAACAGGAAAAGGCTGATATCATCATAATCATCTCCAACATTTCATGTCCATTTCCCACAGTTGTGTGCATAGCCATGATTACCTGATGGCAGCTCTCTAAGCTGCATAATGTCTTTTAATAACATCATAAAGATTAAGTTGTAAATGTGTCCACCAAACTTTGAGGGCTTGGAACCCTTGGAAGCTCTAAACTAGAGTGATTAGGGCTAAACTGACCATCAGCCAACTTCCCCCTAACCATGTCCCATGATCAGATGTTTGACAAAGCAAGGTTGTCCATGGTGGCTTGGAAGGTATGGAAATCACTCTCAAGGTTTCACAGCACATGAGTTACCAATTATTTACTTGTCAGACTTTATCACTGAGCGGGAAGAAGAATCAACCCCACATAATCCACTGACCTCTTATGATGACATCAAAGGAGGAGGATGGGATCTCATTAATTCTTTTTAGGCTCTATTATCAAACAGGATTTCAGGATCTATCCTTTATAACTAGTTATCTGTCAAAATAACTAATGAATGCTTAAGCTGTGCTGTACAAAGAGCACTCTCATGAAGAAGACCTGACCACAGTTGATACAAAACTGTACCACGTATGAAAATATGGAAGTTAAAGACACACGTAATGAAAATTGAAAATGCCCGAACTGCAAAGGACATCACCGCACTGTGGCAGCACGATGCCCAGTAAGGAAGGATATCATCAAAGACATGAAGGAAAAGGAAAAATCGAACAAACATATAGAAACTTACCCAACCAAAACCTATGCTGCAATAACAAAGTTGCAAGACACTACAGATGGCACGCACGCGCCATCTATCGGACAATCCCAGAACCAGAAATTTGACACGGACAGTCCCTCGCTTAATTCAGATTTCGTCCGATATCGGGATTAAAGGGGTCCGTTTTAACGAGGGTCTACCCTTCACCACACTAGCCACACCGATACATGCCCACATAATCAACGCGGCTAACACGGGAACATTCGGAAAAACTATCAGAGAAATGTTGGCAGCGAACAACCTACCACAGGTAAACTTCCCACACAATGCCCCATCAGCAGACATTTTCAAAATAATAACCAAAAACAGTCTAGGAATCACCAGCAAAGAAAGGGAAGATAAAATAACACAACAAGAAAATTGCACAGGAGCAGAGACTGCAATGGATACAACCCACTCCCAAATAACCACAAGACCCTACAGAACACAACCAACCA
>NW_024729945.1:0-13362 GCF_018991925.1 Homarus americanus | reverse complement strand
GTAACCTGGTCTAGTATCTGGTAACCTAGTCTAGTATCTGGTAACCTGGTCTAGTATCTGGTAACCTGGTCTAGTATCTGGTAACCTGGTCTAGTATCTGGTAACCTGGTCTAGTATCTGGTAACCTGTCGTGGAATATTTCAACAAGTGCTTCATCGCTGACAGAAGGGTGATTGAAGGCCACAAGAGAAAGAGGAAGATGACGACTCAAAAACAATTACAGAGATAATCACTTAAGACACAATCACTTAAGACACAATCACTTCATGGTATTGATTGTATCTGAGAGAACCAGGAAGCACAGGGGTCAACCTTTCCAAAATGTCACAACAACATTCAATGGGAAGATGAACAAAAAAAAACCCTCAATAACGTGAACGATAAAAAGGGTAATTGCAACACTGTCCAAGAGATATTGATGTTGTGATTGATAAAGAAAATTTGTATTTCCTATAAGATAATGTCATTTATATTTGATAGCTGTCGTTTAAAAGAGAAAAAGGTTATTGTTTTAAGGTGTAATTCGTCAAAGATTAATTGTTTTGAAGAATAAATTGTGAGAGAGGAAAGATAGCACCTTGAGGTACTCCACCAGTTATAGTATTACCCTGAGGTACTCCACCACCAGTAGACTAAAGGTGAGAGCAACACACACACACACACACACACACACACACAAACGCGCACACACACACACACACACACACACACACACACACACACCAAGTAATTACATCGTATTCCTTCCATTACTCTTCCAGACATCAAGGACGACGGGGTGAAGATTGCATTTTTTTTACTCTCGGGTCTGAAAAGTGGCAAACTCTTCAGAGACAATTAACTCATCTTAACTCCTAAAGTGAACGAGAACACGGGAGTAAGTTACGTTCCCCAAGTCAGTCTCTCAAGTTAGGAAATTTGTGAACGAAGAGAGGAGGAAGAGAATACTCAGAAATGAAAGAATTGTGTACAGTATTATTGTTTATGTTAGTGAGTGTGTTCGGCACCAGGAGGCTAAGAATCGCAACCATCAAAACACTAACCTAACCTAAACCAACCCCCCAAAAATAGCTATCTTAAGTGTCTGTCAATCGTATAACAGACACATCAACAACTTCTAACACCTCAAGGTCTTCGTCACACTTTTCATTCAAAACCCGAACTCGTGTCGTCACTCAGCCACGTTGATCGAAAAATCATTTGTCAAAGTTGGTTTTAAAGTCTCATAATAGCGAGTCTTTCTCACGGTGTGTGTGTGTATGTGTGTGTGTGTGTGTTGTGTGTGGCCCCAGATAATAATACATAACATGCCTGATATTGCAAAATAAAAACAAAAATGACAAATAACATACTTTACTCTACACATTATACATATTAATACAATGAACATTTTAAACCCAAAGATCACTTCAGCCTCAAAGAATACTTCCTTATACAGTAATTTACAAAAGAATAAGGGGTGAGGTATTATTCTAGCCTCATCATAACTGTTTAAAGAACTCCTGGTGCTTGGAGAGAGAGAGAGAGAAAAAAAAAGATGCTTCACGCAGAATATTATCCATTAGAGTCGAGGTCTACTAGTTTTACCGAGGCAGGAACCAGCTAGTGTTTACAGAGAGCCATCGTTAATAACCTTCCCATCTGACACTAATAAGTTTTTAATTTTTTTTTTATCATCCTCCTGAAGGTTCATTAGTGATCTGGACGTGATCTGCCTCAGTAATCATGATCAGAAGGAAGTTTGATCACACCTGAACGTTCGTAACTATTATTGTTTTGATGCAACCTCCCTCAATCCCTTCCTGTCTCCCTCCCTCCCTCACTCCCTCACTTACTCTCCACCTGTACCTCCCAACTCTCATCTGTACTCCACCCCTGCCTCCCCCTTCTTACCCCCCATTTGTACCCCTCATCCCCCTTCTCTATGTCTTATCTCCCTTCCCTCCACCTATCACTCTCCACCCCCCTCACCCTCCACCTCCATCCCCCTCTCATCCTCTACCATTACCCCCTTATTCCCCACCTCTACCCCCACCTTCCTCTTCTATTTCTCTCATCTCCACTCTCACCTCCACCTCCCTCACCCTCCACTTCCCCACTCATCCTCCACCTCCCCCTCATGCTCCACGAACCACTCTACTGCCCGGCCATCTACTTGAAACCTTCAGGGTAATTTAAGTCATTAGTTTGAGTATTGATGTGGTAATGGAGGATTACATAAGCCTCTGTTTCTTTGTTATGTGGAGAATGAGGTGTAACATTGCCTGCCCCGTGTTTGTCTTGACTACAACTATTGCTACCACCACCACCACCACCTCTATTACCTGACTACTACCACTATCATTACCATCTGCCACAACTAACTACTACTACTACTACTACTGTATCACTACCACTATTACCCACATCCCCTCCTACTGGCACAAGAACCCAAACATTACTGTACACCAAATAACTCACAAAAGAATACACTGTATCAGCGGACTCTCTCTCTCTCTCTCTCTCTCTCTCTCTCTCTCTCTCTCTCTCTCTCTCTCTGGGGTGGGGGGGGTTGTGGGGGATGGGAGACACAATAGCCTTAGATATTATTTTATCCAATGCCAACAAGACGGTGAAATTCCTCAGGTGTGTCACAAGTAACACCTTCATTAGCTTCTGTTATTTTGTTTTTTAAAGATCCACAATAAACCTGTTACCATTGTCACGTCTCTTAAGAACCACCACACCTGAACACATATCTGAGCATACATTAACACATCGGAATAAACACCTGAGCACACACCTCAACACACACCTGAACACACAAACCAGAACACACCTGAGCACACAAACACACCTGAACACCTACCTGAACACACCTGAACACCTCTATTATAAAGTTAGGGAAGCATCTACATACACAGTGGAACACCATCACCATTCACGACCTTCCTTCCCTTACTCACCTGGTGTATACAACGTCCTCTCTCACGTCTGTCCATCAACATACAACATACACCTCCCTAAAATGTTGCCTCTCACACGTCTGTCCATCAACATACAACATACACCTCCCTAAAATGTTGCCTCTCACGTCTGTCCCCCAACATACAAATACAAAAACGTTGGTCACACATTTATCTCTGTACAAAACAACTACTTAATGTATCCATGTAGCACTTAATCAAGGTGTGTTGCAGGAGACATCACTGAGAAAAACAAGATGATTATTATTATTATTATTATTATTATTATTATTATTATTATTATTACTATTATTATTATTATTACTATTATTATTTATTATTATTATTATTATTATTACCACTACCATCACCAATATTAATACTACTACTACTACTACTACTACTACTACTACTTTTTTTTTATGGCCTCCAGCCTCCTAATAATAGCCGCACCTTCGCCACCATTTGTTTATCACCTTTAATATTAAATATCTTAATACATAAGAAGTGTATCCTATCTGTGTTAAATTAGTTAGCTGCAGATTCATGTGGCATTCAGTGACAGTAGCCTCACAGTCAATATCTGCAGCAGTTGTCGGAGTTGGGGCAGAAGCCCTCGTTCCCCTGAGGCAGAGCAAAGCCGACCGAAGGAGAGAGAAAGACAGTCGACATCTCATCCAGGCTGTAGCATAACTTCTGGGCTGCTGCTTCTGTTCAGAGATCACCTCCGCGAGTCTGGCGTAGAAACATCTTGCACTTGGTCCCATCCCACCAGAGGTTGTGAACACTAGAGGAGTGAAGCTGCCTTGATCAACGTTTTGAATTCTCTCCCCATACGCCCTTCTCTTGTCGTTCTCGTTCCTCCTATGTGCAGCATCGAGAGCTAGGTTACGGTGACAAGTGGCCATGGGATCAAAAATCCTGATGTCGAAGAAAGCTCGCTGTCCCCGCGTCCAGAATCCTCGAGCACTGACGTCCACATGGGCTTCGTTAGATGTGTTTGAAGTCCTGTGTTGGAAGATCTCACCATCCAGTGGAAGGAGGGTCGGTTCTACCATGACGTCCCGGCAGATTTCCTTCAACATATTTGCTGCGAGAACCCTTACCTCGTCATGCCTCATGCAAATGAAGCCCCCCTTCTTGCAGACCATGGCGTGATCGCCGTCATAGGAAGAGCCACACACGCATTGGGAGGGCAAACCATCCACTGGCCAACCGTACCTTAGAGCAATGGCATCTGTAAATTCTTGTTTGTTAAGGCTGAAACCATTTGCCCTTATCGGTTACGTAGTTAACCAGTTCGAGGCGCCCACCTCCTGCGCTATAGCTACTTTTTTTGTCAACTTTTCTGGAACCTGCAGCAATAGTTGCTGCAACATGTCATTTTGGCAGTGCTGCCGATCTGTTGTAATGGCCCTACGGATCTTATTTACTTCGCTGGTGTCCACTTCCCCTGTTGCATTCTGGGCTATTTATTATGTGGTCAGTGAGGGCTGCCCTGAGCTTAAGTGAATTTTGATGTTCAGTGTCAGCAATCTCCTCTGGATTAGTTAGTCCCATCCCTCCCAGTCTTTGGTGGAAGTGCAAGAAGTGTTCTTTCTGCTGGGGTTAAGTCAGGGTGTTTCACTAGTTTGGGAATGAACTTGACACTGATAGCTTCTTCCAGAAGGTGGAGGAGGGGTCCGATCTCAGGGATGGTACGCATCAGGTAGTTCCAGCGATGCTTGACTCCATGGGTGAATGCTGCAAAGGCCGCATGTGGCTCTGTGTTAGCAATCTCAGATAGAGCTTGGATTTCGCTAACCCACTCATTCACCTTTCCCGCTACGTACTCGGTCTTGAAGTCCGTAGTGCCAATTACAGCGCCTAGATGTCTTTGGCCGTCCTTAGTTATTTTGACCTCACTTCCGCCAAAAACCTACATTTTTGCCCCCCAAGCCCCGATGTGGGTCAGTGACCTCTGCCCGGGTGGGCTAATACCCGTAAAAAAACTAGCACCAAATACCATGCAGTGGGCAGAAGGCCACACACTTTCTCTCCTCCTAAAAGTCTGTTCCGTTTAACCCACATTCTTTCACTACTAAACCTTCTTCCCCCTTTCCTATATTTCGCTTTCGCTATCGGTATCTCCCGCCTCGACTCCGCCATTTGTAATGGTTGCCTTGCTTAATTTGTAAAATCCACCTTACGGCTAAACGTAAACCGAAAAATCCATATATGTATAGAAGTTTTATACTCAGAATCACACATTCTTTCACCTCTACAAATATCTGCTGTAATTAGTGGGACACCCTATTATAATTATATGACAGTTGTTATATGAGCTCCTTAGTTAACTTCACCATAAAAATATGGTGTTTGATGTGCTATGCGTTTGTCGCACGTTACCTTACTCGGTTATGTTACACCCCAGTTGCAACCTGGGAGTTTGGGTTGGGTAATGTAGTATTTTGAGCAGAAATGGAATTCAGAACGACTCAATGAACATGAAGAAAAACGTTTTTATATAACGAACCCTAACGTAATGTAACCTATTACAGTGGGCGACATCTGTTGGCCGACCATAGCATTTCCCCCAGCTGTTTCGAAACTTCAGACTCAAGGCAATTCGAACCCTCACTGTGGCTGGGTAGTGGACACGACTTTGGTGCACGATAGTACAGTACAAGTACACACAGTACTTCATATTCTCAGTTTACACGCACAGTATACCATGTGAATCTTTAATCTCCACATACAATACACTCATAGTGCTTTTCATATTTGTTTGTTTTTTATCAAACTCTTCAGTGGGGCAAATTTTATATCCCTCCCCCTACAGGAATTGCCTAGCTTTAACTACAGGTAGTCAAGGGGCGACTTAATTGAAGTTTATAAACAACTAAGAGGGCATTACTCAGTCGAGGGTTCATACCTGGAGCTGGGGGACGTGCCCCACTTGCCTAGCGGGGCGGGTGGTCACAGCTTATGGTTGAAGAAGCCACAAGTTCGGAAAATTGTCAAGGCAAACTTTTTCTGAGTTTGTAAACTCTTGGCACACTCTGCCAGAGAGTGTGACAGCACCGAGAGTGAGCTCACTCAAAACCAGACTTGACCAACACTGGCGCAGGTGCAGATACATTCTGGAGCCAGTTCTTGCCCAGTACTTGCCAATGACGACATGTAGCCTGTCTGGCATTGAGGATCTGTTTGGTGGGTTCTTGGCCAGCCAGATATTTGCCTCAGCCCAGCCAGCCATTCACCTCAGCCAGCCAGCCATTCACCTCAGCCAGCTAGCCATTCACCTAAGCCAGCCAGCCGTTCACTTCAGCTAGTCAGCCGTAAACCTCAAGTCAGCCTCAGAGAGCCAAACAATCTAAAAGAAATAACAAACCCTTCCCCGCATCCACACACTCTCTCTCCCATCCACCCACCCTTCCTCCCACCCACCCCCTCCTCTCATCCACACACCCTACCTCCCATCCACACACCCTACCTCCAATCCACACACCCTTCCTCCCATCTACACACCCTAGAAAGAAAAATAAATTAATATTTGATGATTTTGATATTGTTCATGAGCAAAGAGCGAGTCATCAGTCGAACATTAACTCACGTCTCACGGCCTAAAACCCCAAATAATAATAATAATAATAATAATAATAATAATAATAATAATAATAATAATAATAATATTTATATTAATAATAATAGTAATAATAATAATAATAGTAATAATAATAAAAATCGTAATGGAAGTATTACGCTTATGCTTACCGTCAAAGCCAGCTGCTTGTTTGGTTGTGGGCTAGTTTAGTGGATAGAAGTGATTTAAGAAAATTAATGAGATTATAGATGACGGACCAATCGTGTATGGTGTTCTTTCCGCCATCCAGTCGATTATTTTCATATGAATCAGTAAAGCGAACCAATGAATTAAGGAATCGAAGCACCTCGGGTTCGCCACTCGCCAGTGATCATTAGAGGTACAGCAGTGGTGGAGGCAACATGTGTGTGTGTGTGGTCATACAGTATTTGATCGCTATTTCCATGTTTTACGTTTGCTGTTTGTGGATTACATCGTGTTTGTGGCGTCGTGAGGACTTCCAGGACTCTACGTTGTGCATGGTTATTAGCAGTTGAGTGAAGGTAAGGTGATAACAAGTTGTGTTGTTGTGCTGTGGGGTCTTGGGAGGAGGAGGCGGTAGTGTAGCTCTCCGCCGTGTGTACAGGAGTTGTGGATGCCGTGGCTCGGACAGAAAATACTGATATTAAGATGGCTATTAACCTAAGCTAGTATGTGTATAGACAGATAATACTGCTATTAAGATGGCTATTAACCAAAGTTAGCATGTGGGTAGACAGATAATACTGCTATTAAGATGGCTATTAAACAAAGTTAGCATGTGGATAGATAGATAATACTGCCATTAAAATGGCTACTAAACTAAGTTAATATGTGGATATATGAATAAAATTTTAGAATTAGCATCGGTACATTGTTGTTGCAGTGCGGGGTACTTATCCACCTGCACTGGGACCTTGATTTTGTTTGAATTTATTGCGTTAAAATCTTACATACATACATACATACATACATACATACATACATACATACATGCATACATGCATACATACATGAGGGTTATTGGCCTGGTTATTTCATGTTAAACACCTTGTTCAGTTGAAGTTTTTGTTAGGGTAAGAGTGGTAGGTATCGTCACCGGGGCCCATATGCTGCTATTGCTGAAGTAAATTATGTAATGGGATCACTAACCAACATTTCCAATATAATTATTTGCCCTTGATAGTGTAAATACCTAGCGCGTCACTTCGATCAATTCAATTCAATTTCAATTGTTTATTCCTTGATAGAGGAAGCGGGATCCTAGTGGTGTCACTAGGTACCCCTGTACAATAACACCAGAAGCATCTGGCAAGTGTGACAAGTATATACAGAATAAATATTATAAAGGGGCTTACTAAAGCCTAAGGAAGGAAGGATATTCCTTTAACACATAATCAATGTTATTTAAATAATATCTGGCCAGTATGGGGATGATCATCGTGTCTCCGTCAGGGGGTCGTGGAGTGGTGGTCCAGCAGGGTTCACGGATGGTGTCAACCAGCTTCAGGCACATCCCTGGTCGTCGACGTATACTCTCCCACACGTCGTAAGCTTTGGCCTCTATTGCTGCACAGGTTCGCTGCTCCCCAATATTCCAATCACGTTTCACCATGCCCAAATATGTTCAATCGGATTAATATCACATCCTAGTGTTGGCCAATCGATGACCTCAATTTCAGGGCAATCCTGGAGGTAGTCCCTCACTATGTTGATGGTATGAATGGGAATGTTGTCATGAACCAGCCTGATAGTGTGGGGGGCTGGAACTGCCATAGGAATTATCACTTGCTTCAGGATGCCTACATACTGCTCACCAGTGAAACGGCCATTGATCTTGACCAGTTCACCTGGCCCATGTGCCCACATCCACCTCCAGAATGACACTGACACCCTACCACTCACTGCGCGATGTTGAATGTGTTTCTCATGGTAGTGTGTGTTGGGGGGCCTCCAGCACTGCCTTGCTTCGTCTCCCAGTGACCTGAACACCGTTTCATCGGTAAATATAATTGTTCTCCAGTATTCTTCTCTATGTGGAAGGTGTTCCAATGCAAAGCCGAGTCGACACTCCTTGTGAGTAGGTGTTAGCCACCCTTTGTGAGCTGGAATATGGCAGTCGATCCAGGCTTCATGAAGTCGGCGTCTCGTCGTCATGTGATGGCAGTTGAGGCCCAGATTTCTTGTATGCTCCACTGATGTTCGCATTGGATATGCCGTTGCAGCTGCCACGATCATGGCGTCCATCCTTGCCGACGTTACTCGTAGCCTCCCACTTCGAGGTTTCGTCTCCACTGAGCCCTCTTCCTCCCACCGGCGGATCCACCTCCTAATCGTCTTTGTGCTCCTCCCCACTTCGAGAGGAATGTTTGGCCTCGCTCAGCAATCACTGCCGACGATTTTGCTCGTCCTGCAGGCATATCTGAAATGGCAGAGTAATATTATGTTGTGGTAACTGATGCAGGCTTTTGTATACTAGAGTAAATTAATGGTATTAGTAACACCTAGGTTAAGTATTATTACTCTGGCATAGCGTTTTGGTAAATCTTTTTGGATCAACTGCCCAAGAAACCCTTCCTATTTCATGTATTCATAGTGAACTGCAAGTGGATCCTCCCCCCCCCCCCCAAACCTCCACCACCACAACAGCGACTGTAAAGTGAACATTCGCCGATAATCATCATCATCATCAAGATTTAGTTTAACCAGACCACTGACACCCATTTGAGTCTCTCCTAGGGCTGGCCAGAGGGATTAGTTAACATATTTGTGTTTCTATAATTTAGTGTTATATTGTTTGGAGGAGATTACAGTATTTCAAAAAGGTCAAAACTGAACTTAGCGAAAATTTTGGGGTCTCTGCTAAAATATCTTACATTGTAGGGTTAGTGAAGCACATAGTTCGATACCGATTATAAATAGGGCATTCAATGAGAATATGTTTTACTGTTATTTGTGTTCAGCAGTTGGAGCATATAGGTGGGGCTCCATTAGGGGAAGACATGAGTTGGCCATGCGTCAATCGCGTATGCCCAATTCTTAGACGATTCAGAATAGTTTCGTGATGTCGAGAGGATTGTTTTGATGATGACCAAGGATAAACTGATAATTTGATCATTTTTAGCTTATGACTTGTTGGTTCATTTTCCCAGGACTTTTGCCAATCGTCAAATATTAATTGTTTATAGGTAGTTAGCCTCGCCGATAATCAAAATATATGGTTTTCCACTGCTTTACATATTTCTTTGACAATTTTCAGCTATGACATGTTCGTCCCAGATTACATATAACTGTAATAGGTTACATTACGTTAGGGTTCGTTATATAAAAACGTTTTTCTTCATGTTCATTGAGTCGTTCTGAATTCCATTTCTGCTCAAAATACTACATTACCCAACCCAAACTCCCAGGTTGCAACTGGGGGTGTAACATAACCGAGTAAGGTAACGTGCGGCAAACGCATAGCACATCAAACACCATATTTTTATGGTGAAGTTAACTAAGGAGCTCATATAACAACTGTAATATAATTATAATAGGGTGTCCCACTAATTACAGCAGATATTTGTAGAGGTGAAAGAATATGTGATTCTGAGTATAAAACTTCTATACATATATGGATTTTTCGGTTTACGTTTAGCCGTGAGGTGGATTTTACAAATTACGCAAGACAACCATTACAAATGGCGGAGTCGAGGCGGGAGATACGGATAACGAAATATAAGAAAGGGGGAAGAAGGTTTAGTAGTGAAAGAATGTGGGTGAAACGGAACAGACTTTTAGGAGAGAAAGTCTGTGGCCTTCTGCCCACTGCATGGTATTGGGTGGTTGGTTGGGGTGACTGGGGCGATGGGAGGGAGGAAAGGATGTGGAGAAAAGAAGGCGAAAGGAAATGGAGGGCCCATCCCTATTTGGGTGGGGTGCACCTCATCTTTAATTTGTTTGGAGGGCCCATTCATTATTTTTTCTGAGTAGGGTTACACTTTTTATTATAGATAGAGGGAAACGGATGGAGATAGAGACGTGGTGGTTATGATTTTAGGTTGGGGTAGGGGGGTGGCCATGGGTGTTGCTTGTTTTTTTTCCACATATCTTAATCCGGCTCAAGTTACGTGGGATTGACCTTTGTTGTAAAGGTTTTAACTCTAATTACAAGGGGGAGGAGCCATGTCGTCGGTTCTGTGAGGGTTCATTACAGTAGTCCAAATCGTCGCCATGGGTAGAATAGGAGGAGGGGGGTTGGGGAATGCAGGGGAAGGTAATGTGATGGGATGGAATGTTCGATTGACGTTAGTCTTGGGGGAGGGATGAAGGGAAGAGGTGGGGGAGGGAGGAGTGGAGTGGGGGGATGGTGGAGGGGGAGTGTGGGGAGAGAATAAGTAGACGATTAGTGTTTAGGTGTGGTAACCCACGATGCTCAAATTATGAGGTTTAATAGTTGGGTGGGGGGGGGAAGGGAGGGAGGCTAGGCGCGGAGTTGGAACTCGTGAACGTATGATGTTGTTTAATGCAAGTTATGGAACATTACAAAATCTTCAAACGGGTTTTCACGCTATTAATAGGCCTTATGTAATCCACCAATAAGGATTACAACAGCACACAGTATGGCTGCAATTGGCAAGGAAAATAAAATATAACATGGCAAAATTTTTGCCCTGAGTAATTTTTACAACCCACCTCACGCCTAAAGAATAAAGAAAAATGCTTATGTGTATAGAAGATTTTCAACTCAATATCACATATTCTTTCACCTCTACAAATATCTGCTGTCACTCATGGGACACCCTGCAATAGTATAAGGACAACATGGGCTATGGTGACAAATTAATGTGACTTACCTGTTGGTGACGACGATGGTAGGAATGAGACCTCGGCATGTTTCAGTGTTCGACATCACCTCCTTCCCCTGGTGTGGGTGGCGCCAACCTTGGTAACAACTTGTGTATTCTCCGTGACTACCAGTAATGGTAGTCACGGAGAATTAATCACTGGTGTGCCCATCATTCGCACCGCCGTAGCCATGAACGGCAGAGATATGGTCATTGTAGTGCTTTTATTTACCCGTTACACATCTCTCACCATGCTTAATAATATTAACTATCTTCATGACATTCTTATTGTTATCAGTGATTGCGGAATTCACGATGTTATGCTCCACCTACACACAGCCTGTTACTAGACTAACCCCCACCTCCTCTATCCCCCACACACAAGAGTGGGCGACATCTGTTGGCCGACCATACCATTTCCCCCAACTGTTTTGAAACTTCAGACTCAAGGCAAATCGAACCCTCACTGTGGCTGGGTAGTGGACACGACTTTGGTGCACGATAGTACAATGGTTCACTTCGACTCACTACGCTAGCCACAAAATTCTCGCAGGAATAGAAAAATATATATAAAGTGTACCTTATTTTACGACCATCTTTGGATTATATTTTTTAATTTATAACTTCTATACTGATAAGAAAAATAATTGTTTGTAATTTCTTTGCTGCCATATTTTGTGCTATCTTTGAGTTTATAATGACATCACAATTTTTTTTTTACTCTGAGAGGGTAAGGAGGCCACTCAGGTTATGTCCTTCTTCCAGCATGATACTCTCTGAGGCAGACACAAGAGCACCAGCACCAGCCGGAGGTAAGATGTGCTGTAACGCCCAAGCACGCTAGTCAACCAGCTATTCCCTCTCGCTCCCCTTCACCTCCACAACCTCTCTCCAGGACTCATTAACCTCATCTTCTCCAACCTCCTCACCTCTAGAAGTTCCTACCTGTTCTTTTCTACCCCATCCTCCCCCTCTTCTCCCCAATCTCCACCTCATCAACCCCCTCACCACCCTCCCCTCCCCACCTCACAACCCCTCCTCCCCCTTCCCCCTCCCACTCTCCACCTCACCAAGCCACTTTGGAAAAATATCCACCCACCTGATGGCAGCCTCCATGATTACCAACTAATGAAACGCTATTAGTGATTTCCTCTTAAGATATATCATTGGCAAGGAAATTCGATCGTGTACAATATCTCGTATAACAATTACTAACCACAACCTGTAGGGAATCTGATACGAATTCGAATGGCATGTGGACGTCCGTGTACGAGGATTTGCATTGATAGTCTCCTCATGGATAGGTCTTCGTCTATTCTCCCTTCTGTTATATGTTCCAATATCACCCGACTACCTGCTCGTTATAGCGGCCGGACCATTAGTGGAACTACTTTGTATTGTAAGGTAAAGATTGAGGAGGGGTGATAGTGTGGTTCCAATATCACCCGACTACCTGCTCGTTATAGCGGCCGGACCATTAGTGGAACTACTTTGTATTGTAAGGTAAAGATTGAGGAGGGGTGATAGTGTGGTCAGGCGTTGAAATCTTCCACCTCCTCCTCCTCTTATTCTTCTTCGTCCTCCTCTTTTTATTTGTCGTTCTCCTCTTCTTCTTCCTCCTCCTCTTATTCCCTTATCACTACTTATACTTGGAGCCTAAATATCACCATTAACACCAACAACGTTCCTCTATCACCACCCGGAACCATAACATCTGTCATCACCACATCCAAGATCAGCACTACAGTACCTCCACCACCATCAACACCACCACCATTATCACTGCCACCATTACCACTACCACCATCACTCTCAACAATCCTACCACCAGTAGTAACAACCTCATCATCACTACCAGCACTTAATACCACCATCACAACCACCACCTTCATGTCTATCACTACCATCACCACTACCACCATCACCACCACCACAACGTCCTCAAATACCCAACAGGCGCCACCACACACCACCCCCCCCCCCC
>NW_024729944.1:0-7104 GCF_018991925.1 Homarus americanus | reverse complement strand
AAACAACTATATTTGCTAATTTCACTAGATTCTGTGAAAGTATCTTTTATAAGAACATTGCATTAACTTGTAATTATAAAATAGAATATGGCATTAAAGTGTTATTTGATTATTACTGTAATTAATGATATAATTACATAAATTCGTGTAACTCGTCCAAATGATGGCATCCTAAAGTAATATAAGTAAACTAGGTTTCAGGGGGCAGGGTTGGGGACAGGTGGCGAAAATTAACCACCCCTTCAAATTTTGATTCTTCCATCTAGCCTTCGATCTTAAAATGACCACTTCGAATTTTGTTTCTTCCCTCTAGCTTTCGATCTTTCCCCTGCGTTTTGATGAGAGGAAGAAGAAGAATAAGAAGGATTAGTGTTTTGATGAGAGGAAGAAGAAGAAGGTTTAAGGGGTAACTATTATATTTCATCACAGAAAACTGTGAAGGGGTAACTATTATATTTCATTACACAACTCAAAGGGGTTAGGGGGAACTATTATATTTTATCCCATAAAACAACTATATTTAATAATTTCACTAGATTCTGTGAAAGTATCTTTTATAAGAACGTTGCATTAACTTGTAATTATAAAATAGAATATGGCATTAAAATGTTATTTGATTATTACTGTAATTAATTATATAATTACATAAATTCGTGCAACTCGTCCAAATGATGGACTCCTAAAGTAATATAAGTAAGCTAGGTTTCAGGGGGCAGGGTTGGGGACAGGTGGCGAAAATTAACCACCCTTCAAATTTTGGATTCTTCCTTTTCAGCCTTCGATCTTAAATGACCACTTCGAAGTGTTTCTTCCTCTAGCTTTCTGATCTTTTCCTGCGTTTGATGAGAGAAGAAGAAGAATAAGAAGGATTAGGGGTTGATGAGAGAAGAAGAAGAAGGCTAAGGGGTAACTATATATTTCATCACAGAAAAACTAGAAGGGTAACTATTAAGTATTTCGTCATACAACTCAAAGGTTAGGGGAACTATTATATTTTATCCCAAAAACAAATCATATTTAACAATTTACCAGATTCTGTGAAAGTATCTTTATAAGAACGTTGCATTAACTTGTAATTAAACAGAATATGGCATTAAATGTTACGGAATATTACTGTACTAATTATAATTACATAAATCTGCAAATCCTGTCCAAAAATGGATGGCACTTAAAGTAATGGCAAGTGTTTGTGGTTTCAGGCAGGGTTAAAGGGTGGGCGAAAATTAACCACCCCTTCAAACTTTGTTTCTTCCATCTAGCCTTCGATCTTAAAATGACCACTTCGAATTTTGTTTCTTCCCTCTAGCTTTCGATCTTTCCCTTGCGTTTTGATGAGAGGAAGAAGAAGAATAAGAAGGATTAGTGTTTTGATGAGAGGAAGAAGAAGGTTTAAGGGGTAACTATTATATTTCATCACAGAAAACTGTGAAGGGGTAACTATTATATTTCATGACAGAACTCAAAGGGGGGGGGGGAACTATTATATTTTATCCCATAAAACAATTGTATTTAATAATTTCACTAGATTCTGTGAAAGTATCCTTTATAAGAACATTGCATTAACTTGTAATTATAAAATAGAATATGGCATTAAAGTGTTATTTGATTATTACTGTAATTAATTATGTAATTACATAAAATCGTGCAACTCGGCCAAATGATGGCATCCTAAAGTAATATAAGTAAACTAGGTTTCAGGGGGCAGGGTATGGTGGCTAGAAAATTAACCCTTCAATTTTGACTTTCTAGAAGCCTCGATCTTAAAAATGACCACTTCGGAATTTTGCTTTTCCTCTAGCTTGGATCTTTCCCCTGCGTTTTGATGAGATGCAAAGAAGAAGAATAAGAAGGATTAGTGTTTCGATGAGAGTAAGAAGAAGAAGGTTTATAAATTATTATATCATCAAGAAAACTGTGAAGGGGTAACTATTATATTTCATTACACAACTCAAAGGGGTTAGGGAACTATTATATTTTATCCCATAAACAACTATATTTAATAATTTTCACTAGATTCTGTGAAAGATTTATAAGAACGTTGCATTAATCTGTAATTATAAAACAGAATATGGCATTAAAAATGTTATTTGAATATTAATGTAATTATACCTAGAGCATTACATGTACCCAGTAACTCAACTAAAATGATGGCATCTCTAAAGTAATATAAGTGTTTTGCCTTAGGGTTGGGGACAGGTGGCGAAAATTAACCACCCCTTCAAATTTTGATTCTTCCATCTAGCCTTCGATCTTAAAATGACCACTTCGAATTTTGTTTATTCCCTCTAGCTTTCGATCTTTCCCCTGCGTTTTGATGAGAGGAAGAAGAAGGATTAGTGTTTTGATGAGAGGAAGAAGAAGAAGGTTTAAGGGGTAACTATTATATTTCATCACAGAAAACTGTGAAGGGGTAACTATTATATTTCATTACACAACTCAAAGGGGTTAGGGGGAACTATTATATTTTATCCCATAAAACAACTATATTTAATAATTTCACTAGATTCTGTGAAAGTATCTTTTATAAGAACGTTGCATTAACTTGTAATTATAAAATAGAATATGGCATTAAAATGTTATTTGATTATTACTGTAATTAATTATATAATTACATAAATTCGTGCAACTCGTCCAAATGATGGCATCCTAAAGTAATATAAGTAAGCTAGGTTTCAGGGGGCAGGGTTGGGGACAGGTGGCGAAAATTAACCACCCCTTCAAATTTTGATTCTTCCATCTAGCCTTCGATCTTAAAATGACCACTTCGAATTTTGTTTCTTCCCTCTAGCTTTCGATCTTTCCCCTGCGTTTTGATGAGAGGAAGAAGAAGAATAAGAAGGATTAGTGTTTTGATGAGAGGAAGAAGAAGAAGGTTTAAGGGGTAACTATTATATTTCATCACAGAAAACTGTGAAGGGGTAACTATTATATTTCATTACACAACTCAAAGGGGTTAGGGGGAACTATTATATTTTATCCCATAAAACAACTATATTTAATAATTTCACTAGATTCTGTGAAAGTATCTTTTATAAGAACGTTGCATTAACTTGTAATTATAAAATAGAATATGGCATTAAAATGTTATTTGATTATTACTGTAATTAATTATATAATTACATAAATTCGTGCAACTCGTCCAAATGATGGCATCCTAAAGTAATATAAGTAAGCTAGGTTTCAGGGGGCAGGGTTGGGGACAGGTGGCGAAAATTAACCACCCCTTCAAATTTTGATTCTTCCATGTAGCCTTCGATCTTAAAATGACCACTTCGAATTTTGTTTCTTCCCTCTAGCTTTCGATCTTTCCCCTGCGTTTTGATGAGAGGAAGAAGAAGAATAAGAAGGATTAGTGTTTTGATGAGAGGAAGAAGAAGAAGGTTTAAGGGGTAACTATTATATTTCATCACAGAAAACTGTGAAGGGGTAACTATTATATTTCATCGCAGAGAACTAAGAAGGGGTAACTATTATATTTCGTGACAGAACTCTAAGAAGGCGTAACTATTATATTTAATCCCATAAAACAATTATAATTAATGATTTCACTAGTTTTTGTGAAAGTATCTTTTATAAGATCATTGCATTAATTAGTATATATAAAATAGAGTATGCTATTAAAAGTCTTTTCGATTATTCATGTATTTAAGGAAGTAATTACATAAATTCGTGTAACTCGCCAAAAAGGTGGCATCCTAAAGTAATATAAGTAAACTAGGTTTCAGGGGGCAGGGTTGGGGACAGGTGGCGAAAATTAACCACCCCTTCAAATTTTGTTTCTTCCATCTAGCTTTCGATCTTAAAATGACCACTTCAAATTTTGTTTCTTCCCTCTAGCTTTCGATCTTTCCCTTGTGTTTTGATGAGAGGAAGAAGAAGAATAAGAATAAGAAGGATTAGTGTTTTGATGAGAGGAAGAAGGTGGTTTAAGGGGTAACTATTATATTTCATCACAGAAAACTAAGAAGGGGTAACTATTATATTTCATCACAGAAAACTAAGAAGGGGTAACTATTATATTGCAAATAAGAACACTACTCAGAGATCCACACTTCCTTGCAACAATGACTGAGGCACAGGCAAGAACTTGGAATGCTTTCTCTAATGTGGTGCGGAACTTCTTAGGGAACAAGAAAGCGGACAACTATCAAGAAATTGTGGAAGAGCTGCTCTTGAGTTTACAAGCACTTGGATGCAGAATGAGTATCAAGGTTCACTACTTACACAGTCACTTGGACGAGTTTCCAGAAAATCTGGGAGAAGTGAGCGAGGAGCAAGGGGAGCGCTTTCATCAAGACATTAAAGTAATGGAAGAACGTTACCAAGGTCGATGGGACTCGAACATGATGGCGGACTACTGCTGGAATTTGATGAGAGACATTCCAGAAGCTGTACATAAGAGATCGGCCAAAAAGAGGAAGTTTATGTAACTGTAACTTGATCTTAATACTTGCACTATTTCTACCGTACATTAATTGTTTTTTTCACCCTTCAATGTTACATTTAAATATTATATGTGCATTAACTTTCCAATTTGATATTAACAATTTTTGGTTATAGAAAAATACAAATTATAATGCTGAAAAAATTTATGTATACATGTTTAAACCGTCAATTTTGATCCAAAAGTTTACGTTTCCCAGCAAAAGTGCAATATGGTATATCTCAAAAACCTGATGTGATAGACAAAAACCAAAGTCATATTTGGATTCTGCACCCCAAATTTACTTAAAATCCGTTTAAAAAACTTGTGCCAGAAAAATTGTGTTGACCGGTGTTATCAAAAAGGCTGATTTAACAAAATGGAGTATTATCATGATTGATATTTAACCAACACCAAATGTCTACACTAAGGCCATGGTGGAAGAAATTTACATCTTAAGAGCAGATAATTATAACTTGTGTTTAATATCTATAAAAGTGGCATTTGTCACTTGTCTTTTTTTCGAGTACATTCATAGAGTTTGTTCAAGTGGTTTTATATTGATGTATATCAATGTATTCAAGTGTATGTGTCACATTTGCCTTCTGTTAAAGTCATTCAAACATTTATTGAATACTGTTTTTTTTCATGCACAAGTTTATGACATTTGAGATTACCCTTCTGGGAGAAACATTTCCCACATTCCTCACATTCAAACTCCTTCACACCATTGTGTACAAGAATGTGTTTATTGAGAGTACCCTTCTGGAAGAAACATTTCCCACATTCCTCACATTTAAACTTCTTTATACCATTGTGTCCAAGAATGTGTGTTTTGAAATGACCCTTCTGGGAAAAACACTTCCCACATTCCTCACATTCAAACTCCTTCACAACAATGTGTCCAAGAATGTGTCTCTTGAGAGTACTCATTTATGCAAAATGCTTCCCACATTCCTCACATTCAAACTTCCTTATACCATTGTGTCCAAGAATGTGTGTTTTGAGATGACTCTTCAAGGAGAAACATTTCCCACATTCCTCACATTCAAACTCCTTCACACCATTGTGTACAAGAATGTGTGTCTTGAGATTACTCTTCTGGGAGAAACATTTCCCACATTCCTCACATTCTAACTCTTTCACACCATTCTGTTCAAGAATGTGTCTATTGAGAGTACCCTTCTGGGAGAAACATTTCCCACATTCCTCACAATTAAACTTCTTTATACTGTCCCTTTGTGTCCAAGAATGTGTCTTTTGAGATGACCCTTCTTGGAGAAGCATTTCCCACATTCCTCATATTCAAACTCCTTCACACCATTGTGACCTAGAATGTGTGTCTTGAGATTACCCTTCAGGGAGAAACATTTCCAACATTCCTCACATTCAAACTCCTTCACACCATTGTGTACAAGAATGTGCGTCTTGAGAGTACTCTTCTGGGAGAAACATTTCCCACATTCCACACATTTAAACTCCTTCACACCATCGTGTCCAAGAATGTGTCTCTTGAGATTGCTCTTCTGGGAGAAACATTGCCCACATTCCACACATTTAAACTCCTTCACACCATCGTATCCAAGAATGTGTCTCTAGAGATTACTCTTCAGGGAGAAACATTGCCCACATTCCTCACAGGAGAACTTTTTATCTCTGCTTGACATTGTGAACTTCTACTTAGTAACACTTGGTCTTGAGATGTGACATCACAGTATCTGAAACAAAATATTTTGCCTTAGATAATATTCTTAGAAAAGTACAATTTATAAATGAAAACTACAAGTGACTAAAACAACTTGTGTAAAATAAAAGTAAAAATAAATAAAAAATAAAAAGGTTATACTAATCTACACCGCGAAGATGACGGAAAACCAGTTTTTTTGAACCTTTATGCTAGGGATGGGGTGCACCTGTCTAGAGATGGAGTAGCAACCCTGGCTGGGGCTCTAGAGGGGGCAGTTCAAAAGATATCGAAGTCTTTAAACTGCTAAGAGAACATATGGGCACGGGGGAGGAGGAGACTGCAGTGGGAGCGGGTAAACAAGGCGAAAGATTACAGGGAAATAATGTTAGGAATGATGACAAAACTAAATTAGACAGGGAGTTTAAAACTAAACGCGGTAAGGATAGACCCAGAACATCACCAATCCTAAATGTATAATTACGCTAACAGTAGCAGAAGTAAGAAACAAATGGATGATATTAGGGCCTTGGTATGTACCGAAAAAATCGATATAATTGCATTCACTGAAACATGGATCAACCTAGACACACGTGAGTTACCAGTCGAATACCAAATTGTGGGTTACAAACTGTTCCATACCGATAGGCAGACCAGGAAAGGAGGCGGAGTAGCAATCTATGTTAGGGATAATCTGAAGTGTGAAATAAATAAGGAAATAAAACTGAGCGGCATACAGAAACAATTTGGATACAATTAATCGACGGTAGAGAAAAATTAATCACAGGAGTAATAGCATAGACTCCAATCTTGATAGCGTCAATGAGCAACTTATCTGGGATGAAATGCGCAGGGCTTCCATACACAACAAAGTCTGTATAGTAGGCGACTTTAACCTTGGCCAAATAGATTGGACTGACCTTACGGGTAACTCAGAATCAGAGGATTTTCTCGAGATGATCCAGGACTGTTTCCTAAGTCAACATATAACCGAACC
>NW_024729943.1:0-10000 GCF_018991925.1 Homarus americanus | reverse complement strand
TACGCCTCTAGTAACGAAGAGGAATACACTAAGGTTCGTACGCTAATTTTTTCCCTTAACTTACGAAATGGGGAAAATTATATCAGATTTTTCCCCAACTTACGAAAAGGATGAAATTATATCAGATTTTTCCCTTAACTTACGAAATGGGGAAAATTATATCAGATTTTTCCCTTAACTTACAAAATGGGGAAAATTATATCAGATTTTTTCCCTTAACTTACGAAGTGGATGAAATTATACGACAATTATACGTAGACTTTATTGTAATTATATGTTATTTTTTGGTTCAGGTAAATATAATTGTTTACCTACAAATCCTAACGAATCCCCAGTGACTTAGCGCCTCACGAACGCATTATTGGTGTCTAGTTTTTAGTTCTGGTTCTTTTGTTGATGTTTTGTGTGTGTGAGAGAAAGAGAGAGAGAGAGAGAGAGGGGATAGATAGAGAGAGAGAGAGAGAGAGAGAGAGAGAGAGAGAGAGAGAGAGAGAGAGAGAGAGAGATCATTGCTGTGATGTATGTAGAAGTATGAACGTTTATGTATGAATTATTGTATAAATGATTGTTTTTGTTGTGGTTTACGAGGCCGAACGATACACCTCATACTGAATCCTTCCGCAGTTCTGCTGTGTCTTATCGCTGGTTATGCCACGGTTTTATCACAGTTCTGCCACAGTTTATCACAGTTATGCCACGCCAGTTTTACCACACAGTTCTGCCAATAGTTTCAGGTCTTAAAGCCAAGAATTCCTGCCACAATAACACCTCCCATATTTTTGCCACAGTTCTGCTAATACTCGCCGCGGTTATGCTACAAACCTGCCATTTTCTGCCACAGTTTTGTCACATTTCTGCCATACGTCTACTTCATTGCTACATATTAACCACAGTTCTACCACAAATCTGTCTCACTTCAAAAATCTGGTTTCCGGCATCTTCTTAGTGTAGATTAATATAGTATTTTTCTCTTCTATTTTAATTTATTTTTACTCATATTTTTTTGCCCCCTAGGCCCCGTTGTGGGTCGACAACCTGTGGGGGGTTGGGGGAGGGTGGTTAAAAAAGTACTGCCACAGTTCTTCCACAGATCTACTACATACTACCACATACTACTACATACTACTACATACTACTACATACTACCACATACTACTACATACTACTACATACTACCACATACTACTACTACTACATACTACTACATACTACCACATACTCCTACATACTACTACATACTACTACATACTACCACATACTACTACATACTACCACATACTACTACATACTACCACATACTACTACATACTACCACATACTACTACATACTACCACATACTACTACATACTACCACATACTACTACATACTCACACACATACCACCACATACACACACATATATACCACATAACACATTATACATACCTACCACATAATTATTACATACTCACACATACACACATACTACCACATACTACTACACTATTATTACCACCACATTACTGTTACATACCACACATACCACACATACACATACCTACCACACAGTAATAGCATGACAACACTATCGCATCCTTGGGAATATGACACCACAGAGACACAGGAGCAGTGATGAAGCCCAGAGGTGATCTGTGTGTGTGTGTGTGTGTGTGTGTGTGTGTGTGTGTGTGTGTGTGTGTGTGTGTGTGTGTGTGGGTGTGTGTGTGTGTGGTGTGTGTGTGTGTGTGTGTGTGTGTGTGTGTGTGTGTGTGTGTGTGTGTGTGTGTGTGTGTGTGTGTGTGTGTGTGTGTGTGTGTGTGTGTGTGTGTGTGTGTGTGTGTGTGTGTGTGTGTGTGTGTGTGTGTGTGTGGTGTGTGTGTGTGTGTGTGTGTGTGTGTGTGGTGTGTGTGGTGTGTGTGTGTGTGTGTGTGTGTGTGTGTGTGTGTGTGTGTGTGTGTGTGTGTGTGTGTGTGTGTGTGTGTGTGTGTGTGTGTGTGTGTGTGTGTGTGTGTGTGTGTGTGTGTGTGTGTGTGTGTGTGTGTGTGTGTGTGTGTGTGTGTGTGTGTGTGTGTGTGTGTGTGTGTGTGTGTGTGTGTGTGTGTGTGTGTGTGTGTGTGTGTGTGTGTGTGTGTGTGTGTGTGTGTGTGTGTGTGTGTGTGTGTGTGTGTGTGTGTGTGTGTGTGTGTGTGTGTGTGTGTGTGTGTGTGTGTGTGTGTGGTGTGTGTGTGGTGTGTGTGTGTGGTGTGTGTGTGTGTGTGTGTGTGTGTGTGTGGTGTGTGTGTGTGTGTGTGTGTGTGTGTGTAATATTTGTTTGTGTGTGTGTGTAGTTGTGCTTGTGTGTGTGTTTTGTGTTTAAAGCAGTGAAGGTTGAGTGCGTGAATAGACTGAATTTGACATATTTAACAGCATTTAACCTAATCTAACCCTAATTTAACATAATACTAATCTATATTAACCTAAAGCTGCCCAGTCTAACCTAACCCAGCCCAACTTAACCCAACTTAGCCTAATCCAACCCAGGCTATCCTAACTTAACCTAACCTAACTTGATACCAAATTGTCTGTCATTTTGTATGTATGTATGTATGTATGTATGTATGTATGTGTGTATGTATGTATGTATGTATGTATGTGTATATGTATGTATGTACTGTGCTTATGTACTGTATGTATGTATGTATGTATGTATGTATGTATGTACACCTCAGTGGAAAGGGATTTTTTCTATCAGGAAGAGTCTTAAGGATGAAAAGAAAAATATATGCTTAGGTAGATGACATAGAGAAACAGGAAGGGTGTGGTGTGAGTAGAGAGGTGGGGAGGTGTGGTGGTAGAGAGGCGGGGAGGTGTGGTGGTAGAGGCGGGGAGGGTGTGGTGGTAGAGAGGTGAGGGAGAGTGTGGTGGTAGAAGGTGGGGAGGTGTGAGGTGGTAGAGAGGTGGGAGGTGTGGTGGTAGAGAGGTGGGGGAGGTGTGGTGGTAGAGGTGGGGGAGGGTGTGGTGGTAGAGAGGTGGGAGGGGTGTGGTGGTAGAGAGGCGGGGGAGGGTGTGAGGTGGAGAGGCAGGGGAGGTGTGGTGGTAGAGGTGGGGGAGGGTGTGAGGTGGTAGAGAGGTGGGGAGGGTGTGGTGGTAGAGAGGTGGGGGAGGGGTGTGGTGGTAGAGAGGTGGGGAGGTGTGTGGTGGTAGAGAGGCAGGGAGGGTGTGGTGGTAGAGGCGGGAGGGTGTAGTAGTAGAGAGGGCGGGGAGGTGTGGTGGTAGAGGTGGGGGAGGTGTGAGATTGGTAGAGAGGTGGGGAGGGTGTGGTAGTAGAAGGCAGGGGGGTGTGTAGTATAGAGGCGGGGAGGGTGTGGTGGTAGAGAGGCAGAGGTGTGGTAGAGTAGAGAGGCAGGGGAGGGTGTGTGGTGGTAGAGAGGCGGGGGAGGTGTGGTGGTAGAGGGGGGGGAGGGTGTGGTGGTAGAGAGGCGGGGAGGGTGTGGTAGTATAGAGGCGGGAGGTGTGGTGGTAGAAGGCGGGGAGGGTGTGGTGTGGAGTAGAGGTGGGAGGGTGGTGGTAGAGTAGAGAGGCAGGAGGGTGTGGTGGTAGAGAGGTGTGGGGGAGGGGTGTGGTGGTAGAGGCGGGGAGGTGTGGTAGTAAGAGGCAGGGAGGGTGTAGTGGTAGAGAGGCGGGGAGGGGTGTGGTGGTAAAGTGGGAGGGTGTGGTGAGGTGGGGAGGGTGTGGTGGTAGAGAGGTGGGGAGGTGTGGTAGTAGAGGAGGGGGGAGGGGTGTGGTGGTAGAGAGGTGGGGGAGGTGTGGTAGTAGAGAGGAGGCGGGGAGGTGTGGTGGTAGAGAGGCGGGGAGAGGTGTGGTGGTAGAGGTGGGGAGGGTGTGGTAGTAGAGGTGGGAGGGTGTGGTGGTAGAGAGGTGGGGAGGGGTGTGGTGGTAGAGAGGTGGGGGAGGGTGTGGTGGTAGAGGCGGGGAGGTGTGGTGTGGTAGAGAGGTGGGGGAGGGTGTGGTGGTAGAGAGGTGGGGGAGGGTGTGGTGGTAGAGAGGTGGGGGAGGGTGTGGTGGTAGAGAGGCGGGGGGAGGGTGTGGTGGTAGAGAGGTGGGGGAGGGTGTGGTAGTAGAGAGGTGGGGGAGGGTGTGGTAGTAGAGAGGCAGGGAGGGTGTGGTGGTAGAAGTAGGGAGGGTGTGGTGGTAGAGAGGCGGGGGGAGGGGTGTAGTGAAGTAGGGAGGCGGGGAGGGTGTGGTGGTAGAGGCGGGGAGGTGTGGTGGTAGAGAGGCAGGGGAGGTGGGTGGTAGAGAGGCGGGGAGGTGTGGGTGGTGTGAGGCAGGGAGGGTGTGGTGGTAGGGGTGGGGGAGGTGTGGTGGTAGAGAGGCGGGAGGGTGTGGTAGTAGAGAGGCGGGGAGGGTGGTGGTAGAAGGTGGGGGAGGGGTGTGGTGGTGAGAGAGGTGGGGGAGGGTGTGGTGGTAGAGAGGCAGGGGAGGGTGTGGTGGTAGGGCGGGGAGGGTGTGGTGGTAGAAGGCGGGGAGGGTGTGGTAGTAGAGGCAGGGGAGGGTGTGGTGGTAGGGCGTGGTAGTTAAGGCGCGGCAGGCATAGGACAGCTACCGAGCGCTTTTCTTGTCTGTTGTTTATGTGAATAAATATGTGTCTTTTCACATATTTTTGGAGCATTTTGTAGCATTTTTTTATATATCAGGAAGAAAAATACAATAGAAATATTAACTTATCAATATCTTTCAATAAATAGATTTCCATATTGTGTTTTCGTTTCCTCGAAAAAAATCACACCCTGTTTTTTTTTAATAACCAATAGTTTACATTTATACTTTCAGTGTTTATTGACTAAAAATGATTAATGGGTAACAATGTGATTTCTTTTCATGACAAAAGTGAAAGTAAATATGATATTTTATTATACATCTGGTATTTTATGTTGATATTATTTATTTATCAGTTGAGATTAGATACTCAAGTCATTGCTGAAATAAAACGATATATATATATATTTTCCAGAAAGGAAAGTACATTGTGGTCCCATTATTGGATTCAGAAATTTCCCCACCTGTTCATATTCAGGTGGCCGGAGTTAACAATGGTGGGGAATATTTACCTTAATCTTCCTAGTGGTACTGTAGACCTTCTGGACAGGTAGTGGGTGGGTGGGTGTGTTGGAGGGTGGGTGGGTGAGTAGGATAAGGGTGTGTTTGTGTGTGGGTGGGTGTGTTGTTATGTGTATGTGTGTGTGTGTGTGTGTGTGTGTGTGTGTGTGTGTGTGTGTGTGTAAAATAATTATATACAAATAAAACACCACACACCACCCCCACACACACACACACACACACTGGGTTTAGTGGCACAGTAACATACTCTTGCTCAATGTCCTAAGGAAATAGTGTTTGTCATAGTGAAGAGGGAGATGGAGGGTGAGGGGTGGTGAGGGTGAGGGAGGGGTGAAGGTGAGGAGGGTGAGGGTGAGGGAGGGTGGGGGTGAGGGAGGGGTGAGGGGTGAGGGAGGGTGGGGGTGAGGGGAGGGGCGAGGGGTGAGGGAGGGGTGAGGGGGGGGGGTGAGGGAGGGGGTGAGGTGAGGGGTGGGGGTGAGGGAGAAACTGGTGGGGAGGGGAGGAGGAGGAGGAGAAGAAGGAGACTAGGGCAGATGATGGGAGAGTAGAAGGAAGAGGAGGGAAAATGGGAAGGATGAAGGAAATAAAAGAAACGAGATTGGGAGGAAGGGGAAGTGGAAAGGAGGAAAGAAGGTATGGGGACAAGGAGGACAGTGTGAAGGATAAAGGGAGGGAGGAAAGGAGACTTAGAAGGATGAAGAAGGAAGAAGGGAGAGAAGAATAGAAAGTGGTAGGTAGGGAAGATGGGGAGACAAGGCAGAGGATGAAGCAAAGGAGAGAGAGAGAGAGAGAAGAGCAGACAGATGAGTGTGTCACTACGCTGGTGTCTGTTAGTCTGTTTGAGCAATTTGGAAAAACAAACACACACACACACACATACACACACACACACACACACATGTATCTACAAAGTTAATGGAGCTTTAGTTAAGGAGATAATTTAACATGAACGTACAGAATCCTGGTTTAAGGGCAGTAATAGTCTGGTGTCGGTGTATAATGCATGTGTGTGTGTGTGTGTGTGTGTGTGTGTGTGTGTGTGTGTGTGTGTGTGTGTGAAAGATGTGGTTAGTGGTGAGGTTTGTAGTGAGGTGTTGTGAAGAGGTGTGGTTGTGGTGAGGTGTGGTTGTGTGGTTGTAGTGAGACGTGGTTGTTTGGGTGTTTGGGTGTGGTTGTGTGGTTGAGAGTAATTACAACCACGCACACACTGTCCTCGTGGTTGTCGTGGTTACCATCCTTCTTTACAGAGTGTCATTTCGTTAAACAGATTTTAATGCTAATATAAACCAGACGCCACCACAACACTCAGCGGAATCTGTCAAAACATAACAAAGACAGACAGACAGACAGACAGAAGCAGAACGGGAGACGGACAGAGGCAGAACGAGAGACAGAGGCAGAACAAGAGAGAGACAGGAGGCAGAACGAGAAAGAGACAGAGGCAGAACGAGAGAGGGACGAACACAGAGGCAGAACAGAGACAGGAGGCAGAGCGAAAGATACAGAGGCAGAACAGAGAGGTAGAGGCAGAACAGGAGAGACAGAGGCAGAACAGAGACAGAGAGACAGGAGGCAGAAGGAGAGAGGACAGAGGCAGGAACAAAGAGACAGGAGGCAGAACAGAGAGACAGAGGCAGAACGAGACAGAGAGAGAGACAGGAGGCAGAACAGAAAGAGACAGAGGCAGAACGAAGAGAGGTAGAGCAGAACAGAGAGACAGAGGCAGGAGCAGAGACAGAGACAGGAGGCAGACAGAGACAGAAGTGGGAACGAGAGATAGAGACAGGAGACAGAAGAGAGCCGGTGCCAGATAGGATCAACTATAGTACTAGAAAATGGGATTCTGCAGATAGCGTCCGGCAGACAGTCTCCGGCAAACGTGATGCTTGAGCCAGATATCATAGAGCATTGGTGTTACAACTGGTCTTGTTTGTGTGTGTGTGTGTGTGTGTGTGTAGAATTGGATAATGTGTGTTTTAAAGCTTCTCATTGGGTTTCTTAGACCTGGTCAATCTAACACAGCAAACCTAACCCAACTGCTACAACCTAACCTAACCTAACCTAACCTAAGTGACATCTGTTAAATGAGGTTTGGTATAGTATAAAAAATAAATCCTTTGAACATGAGCCAAGAATGACTCACACAGGCCATCATCAGTGCAGGGAGTGGCCGGGAGATGTATGTAAGCAGTGTTGCATGTACTGTACTCTCTGGTTCCATAAATCGAGAGAGGTGTTATTGGGTGGAGGCTTGATGTTCCGTAGAGCGAGGAAATGTTACCGTATGAGGTCAATTGTTCCGTAAAGTGAGGGATATATCGTCGTAATAGAGGAGAACTGTTAATGTTCCATGAAGCGAGAGAGACATTATCCTATTAAGAGTAGCCATAGGGTAAAGTTAATACAGTGGGGAGACATTATCCTATTAAAGTAGCCATAGGGTAAATGTTCCATGAAGCGAGAAGACATTATCCTATTAAGAGTAGCCATAGAGGTAAATGTTCCATGAAGCGAGAGAACATTATCATATTAAGTAGCCATAGGGTAAATGTTCCATGAAGCGAAGACATTATCCTATTAAGAGTAGCCATAGGGTAAATGTTCCATGAAGGAGAGAGACATTATCATATTAAATAGCCATAGGGTAAATGTTCCATGAAGCGAGAGACATTATCCTATTAAGAGTAGCCATAGGGTAAAAAGTTCCATAGCACGAGGGAGACATTATCCTATTAGAGTAGCCATAGGGTAAATGTTCCATGAGCGAGAGACATTATCCTGTTAAAGTAGCCAAGGGTAAATGTTCCATGAAGGAGAGAGACATTATCATATTAAAGTAGCCATAGGTAAATGTTCCATGAAGCAGAGAGACATTATCCTATTAAGAGTAGCCATAGGGTAAAAGTTCCATAGCACGAGGGAGACATTATCCTATTAAGAGTAGCCATAGGGTAAGAGTTCCATAGCACGATGGAGATGATATGTTAAGTGAAGCTGTGTGTTGAGGAGCTGGGAGATGAATATTAATGTGGCTTCCCTCTAATGTAAGTCTGGCGTGTTTTAAAGAGTAGATTAAAGAGTGGATGATGTTTTAAAGAGTACATTAAAAGAGTGGATGATGATTAAGAGTAGATTAATGAGTGGATGATGTTTACGGAGTGTATGATGTTTTAAGAGTGGATGATGTTTTGAAAAGTAGATTAAAGAGTGTATAATGTTTTAAAGAGTGGATTAAAGAGTGGATGATGTTTAGAGTAGATTAATGAGTGGATGATGTTTTACGGAGTGTATGATGTTTTAAAGAGTGGATGATGCTTTGAAAAAGTAGATTAAGAGTGTATAATGTTTTAGAGTAGATTAAAGAGTGGATGATGTTTTAAGAGTGGATGATGTTTAGAGTAGATTAATGAGTGGATGATGTTTTACGGGTGTATGATGTTTTAATGAGTGGATGATGTTTTGAAAAGTAGATTAAAGAGTGTATAATGTTTTAAAGAGTAGATTAAAGAGTGGATGATGTTTTAAAGAGTGGATGATGTTTTAAGAGTGGATGATGTTTTGAAGAGTGGATGATGTTTTAAAGAGTGGATGATGTTTAAGAGTGGATGATGTTTTGAAGAGTGGATGATGTTTTAAGAGTGGATGATGTTTTGAAAAGTAGATTAAAGAGTGTATAATGTTTTTAAAGAGTAGATTAAAGAGTGGATGATGTTTTAAAGAGTGGATGATGTTTTAATGAGTGGATGATGTTTTGAAGAGTGGATGCTGTTTTAAGAGTGGATGATGTTTTAAAGAGTGGATGATGTTTTGAAGAGTAGATTAAAGAGTGTATAATGTTTAAAGAGTAGATTAAAGAGTGGATGATGTTTTAAAGAGTGGATGATGTTTTAATGAGTGGATGATGTTTTGAAGAGTGGATGCTGTTTTAAAGTGGATGATGTTTTAAAGAGTGGATGATGTTTTGAAGAGCAGATTAAAGAGTGGATGATGTTTTAAATAGTGGATGATGTTTTAAAGAGTGGATGATGTTTTGAAGAGTGGATGATGTTTTGAAGGTGGATGATGTTTTAAAGAGTGGATGATGTTTTGAAGAGTAGATTAAAGAGAGGATGATGTTTTAAAGTGTAGATTATAGAGTGGACGATGTTTTAAAAAGAGGGCGATGTTTTAAAGAGTGGAGGATGTTTTAAAAAGTGGATGATGTTTTAAAGAGTGGATGATGTTTTGAAGAGTAGATTAAAGAGTGTATGATGTTTTGAAGAGTAGATTAAAGAGTGGACGATGTTTTAAATAGTGGATGATGTTTTAAAAAGAGTAGGTTTGGTTAGGTTAGGAAAATGTTGACTAAATAAGAGGTTGTGTTGCGGTAGGAAATTACTGGAGGAACTGGAGATAATACAAAGAGATTTATATCAATATTAACAGACAATATTAGAAGAATGTGTTGGCCAAATGGACGGTCTGATTATAATGGTATTTTTTTTAAGTTTAGTGTGTGTGTGTGTGTGTGTGTGTGGAGTGTTTGCTTACATCACACACACACACACACACACACACACACACACACACTGTCACCAGCATTGTGTTGTGTTTCTCTCACTGTGATTGTAAAAGTATCGGACACGCCAACCTCACACTCACCCCTCACCCCTCTCCACCCTTACCCTCACCTCACCTCTCTCCACCCCGTACCTCACCTCACCCTCTCTCACCACCACCCTCACCCCACCTCTCTCCACCTACCCCCACCTCACCCTCACCCCTACCCCACCCCACCTCTCTCACCCCTACCCTCACCTCACCCTCTCCCACCCCACCCTCACCTCACCTCTCTCCCCACCCTCACCTCACCCTCTCTCCACCCCTAGCCTCACACTCACACCTCACCCCTCTCCCACCCCACCCCTAGCAATACGTAACTGG
>NW_024729942.1:0-3204 GCF_018991925.1 Homarus americanus | reverse complement strand
AGAGACAGTCTGACGATAACCGGAAAGACTTTCCTGGCCCCAGAAAAAAAATCGGCAGGCACGGGACTCAAAAGGGCGGGGTGGGGTTGCGTCACTCGCCGAAACTGCTGGCTGGGTTGTATTCGTGGCGGGGTTACACACCTGGACGGCATTGGAGATGTCGGGGTCGATGCGGGCGGAACACGGTCTGTCGTGCACGTCGTTTGGTGGCCTCAGCTCCATGGTGACTGTCGTGAGCGAGGCAAGGCGTGGGGGCGTGATGCAGCAGGGCGTTTACCGAGGTGTCTGGCAGAGGGGCGGCAGCAGGGTGGTTGCTGCTCCTTCGTGCACCCTGTTGGCGTGTTTACCTGGGAATGGGTTTGGGAAGTCATGGGAGGTGTGGCTTCTTGACATGTTGTGGGACAAGCAAAGTCAGGACACCGTTATGCATCAATCGGCTGCGACCTGTTGAGGGTGCTTGTGCTTGGGTGGGCCGGGCGGGGTCATCTGTGACCATCTGCCATAAAGCGGAGATCGTTGGGGCGGTCTGATCGTGGGGCTAAGCATTGAATTGGGGACAATATTGTGCATCATGAGCAGGGTGTCGGGCAATCTGAAGGAGGATAAACCGCCGTGGGTCACGATGGCGTGATGTGTGGGGGACTTTGGTCCTGGGATGTGAGTACACCTTCTAAAATGGGTCAGGCTGTCAGGTTCGTCGTGCCTGGTTTGCGACTGTGGGCGTACTGAGTAGAAGGGCAGAGCTTGACGCTGTCGCCAGGTTTAGTAGGTAGGGCAACTTGTCATAGTGTGAACGGCCTTTTGTACTGGAGCGTTTGATGGAGCACCTGTGAGCGGCAAGTGGCCCATACGGTCACAACTGTTGCAGGTGGACTGAGCAGCTGGACACATGTGTTCCGTGCTACTACAGTTGTTACAAAATGATCCAGGCGTGGACGGGTGGTGGGCGAGGGAGGAGACTTCTTGTCGTCTTGTGCCGGTTGGCTGGGCTGTGAAGGAGCTCGGTTGGCGGAGGTGGCACAAGCCTCTTGGACGACATACCGTCAACATCCTGAAGAATGAGGGGAGTGGGGGTGGGGGTTGGATAGGTTATGTCGTAGCACCATCAGGATCACCTGCTTTGGGTATACTTTTCTGCTGGTGGTGGCCTAACCTCTTCGGGCTCTCTTAAGGCGGCCATAAAAGAGTCTCACCCTCATCTGTCTGCGCTAAACTAATTCCCTCTCTGTTGGCTTCATTCTGTGTTTTGATGTTGAGTTGTGGAGCGTCAGTCCTCCTGACAGAAGGTTTGGGGGTACCTGTATGTTCTGACACGCTGAACTTGGGGACAGGCTCATACGCAGCTGGATGAGTTGTTTGGGCTGTGACAAGCTCTGGAGATCACCATTGTAGCATAATCAGTCCAGCCGTGTCATTGAAAATTATTTATGCATCAGGCTCAGATGGTGTGTTTGATTATGCTTTGGGTGGGCTGGGGGGCGTGAAGGAAGCATGGATGAGGTGTCTGAACCGATTGGTACGGAGGAGTGTTAGAGCCAGGGGCTTGGTTAACAGTGGGCGAGATATCAAGGATTAAACCGTGCACTGTCTTCCATTTCCGTTGGTGGTCTCGTTCTGCCTCTGCTTGCCTTCTGTGCTCATCCGCCAAACGTCTGTGGGCTTAATCTTCGTTTCTCATCTCTCATAAGCTTCGTGGGTTTCTCTGGAGATAACGCTGAATGTTGGGTGGGCTCTTGGCGATGTTGTGGGGCGGGCGTCCTGGTCATCATCTCTGGGACTATCATCGCTTGACTCATCGGGCTGGGTCCCTGCGTGGGCTGGGAACTATCTTTATCTTGTACTGTGTCTTAGTCAGTGTTGACCGGTCAGCCCGTCTTATCAACAAGATTTCAGACCAAAATTAATTAAATAATACAGATAATGGGTTATATATATGAAATATATATATATTTATTAAGCATGGCAGTCATTAAGTGTTAAATACATGTATGTGGATGTGTGTGTGTGTGTGTGTCCAGGGCAGGCTTCTCCTTGTGGCTGTGAGGGTTTGAGGCGCTGTGTTAGAGGGGTGGAACAGGAGTGGCTCAGTCGCTCTCTGTAAACTTGTGTGTCAGGGAGGTCTTGGGCTCACCTGCAAATGCCCATTTTATGCAGTCATTCGAACAGGTCCTGGTGTTTGAAACACACAATGCATGTATTCAGGAAAATGTGTCACTGTGCTTATAAAGTTGCAAAATTCTTGGGGATTTGTGGCCTTAAATGAGTCACTAAGCCGCATAAGCCGGCTTTCCACAAGCTTGCACTAATCCGTGTAATATCGGTAAAACTACGCTTCGCGCCATGTTAGGTGTTCTGGGTAATAAGTTCTGGAGAACACAAACACCTGTATAGTTTGTGGGTTCGGTTTACTGGATGAGTGTACACTGAAGGTGGTAGCACTGCTCCCTAGCTTCGTCTTGGTCACTTCTGGGCGTATGGCAAGTGATACGATAGCTTCCGCTCTACGTCGCCAGGCATTAATTGCGTGTGGGATGTGGTAATAATATTGCCACGCTACTATGGCTTGGCTGAATAAAATATAATTGACACATACTAATAACCAACACTAATACAAGTAAGCATACACAATATACACCGCCTTTCTGCTGGTATTTACTGTTATTGATGTCAAAATGGATGGAGCATTGGGCCACTATGTATTTAATATTTGAACAATTAAACATAAGAAAAATCGCTAAAGTGTATTATAGAACATCATACATCGGGCACAGCTGTGTGCAGGCTGTTTATGAGGTTGCCTGTTTATCATTAATTTATATAATGTTATTTTCAAACGTTTAATCCATTTCGGGTAATTGTCCGTCGTATGTAACTGATGTCTAAACAAACTTTTTCTAAAGACACTGATTTCATGCAACACAAACTGCTGTTTTAATTCGCTGTGGGAATAAGCAGCAGTGCCGGAATGTGGTAAGCGAAGCCTAAACATTCCCTGAGTCCAGGGGGCGCTGTAAAACCCAGAAAATTTTCAAATTGAACACTTCTTTGGAAATTTTGAAGCCATATGCAGTTATATTGAGAAATTAGAACATTGAGAAATTTTTAATTAATGTATATTTATTGATAGTGTAAAATTCCCAAAAAAAAAGTGAGACATGACTGGAGTCATTCATGTGGTTTCAAGTCGACCAGCCCTAGTATAGC
>NW_024729941.1:0-21730 GCF_018991925.1 Homarus americanus | reverse complement strand
ACTTTGTTATACTCGACCAGGGGACTTTGTTATACTCGACCAGGGGGCTTTTTTATGCTCGATGAGGGGGCTTTGTTCTACTCGATGAGGGGACTTTGTAATACTTGATCTGGGACTTTGTTATACGCAACCAGGGGGCTTTTTTATACTCGATGAGGGGGCATTGTTATACTCGATGAGGGGACTTTGTTATACTCGATCTGGGGACTTTGTTATACTCGATCAGGGGACTTTGTATATATTCGACTAGGAACATTGTTATATTCGATCAGGTGCCTTTCTTATACTCGATCAGGGGGCTTTGTTATACTCGATGACGGGACTTTGTTTTACTCGATCTGGGGACTTTGTTATACTCGAACAGGGTACTTTGTTATACTCGACCAGGGGACTTTGTTATACTCCATTAGGGTCCTTTGTTATACTCGATCAGGGGACTTTGTTATACTCGATCTTGGGACTTTGTTATACGGCATTAGGGTCCTTTGTTATATCGATTAGGGACAGTTAGTTATACTCGATCAGGGGGCTTTGTTATACTCGACCAGGGGGCTTTTTCATACTCGATCAGGGGGTTTTGTTATACTCGACCAGGGGCCTTTGTTATATTCGATAAGGGGCCTTTGTTATACTCGATTATGGGACTTTGTTATACTCGACAAAAGGACTTTGTTATACTCGACCAGTGGGCTTCTTCATACTCGATCAGGGGACTTTGTTATATTCGGTCAGGTTCCTTTCTTATACTCGATTAGTGGACTTTGTTATACTCGATCAGGGGACTTTGTTATATTCGATCAGGGGATTATGTTATACTCGACCAGAGGCCTTTGTTATATTCGATAAGGGTCCTTTGTTATACTCGATTATGGGACTTTGTTATACTCGACCAAAGGACTTTGTTATACTCGACCAGGGGCCTTTGTTATACTCGATAGGGGGCCTGTGCTATTCTCGATCATTGGACTTTGTTATACTCGACCTGGGGACTTTGTTATACTCGACCAGGGGCCTTATTTATACTCGATCAGGGGGTTTTGTTAAACTCGATGAGGGGGCTTTGTTATACTCGATGAGGGGACTTTGTTATACTCGGCCAGGGGACTTTGTTTTACTCGACCAGGGGACTTTAGTATTCTCGATCAAGGGATTTTGTTTTACTCGATCAGGGGCCTTTGTTATTCTCGATAATGGGACTTTGTTATACTCGATCAGGGGACTTTGTTATACTCGATAAGGGGCTTTATTGTACTCGATAAGGGGACTTTGTTAAAGTCGATCAGGGGACTTTGTTAATCTCGATCAGGGCACTTTGTTATACTCGATCAGGGTACTTTGTTATACTCGATCAGGGGCCTTTGTTATACACGATCATCGGACTTTATTATACTCGACCAGGGGACTTTGTTATACTAGATTCGGGGCCTTTGTTATACTCGATCATGGGACTTTGTTATACTCGACCAGGGGACTTTGTTATACTCGACCAGGGGGCTTTTTTATACTCGATCAGGGGGTTTTGTTAAATTCGATGAGGGGGCTTTGTTATACTCGATGAGGGGTCTTTGTTATACTCGGCCAGGGAACTGTGTTATAATGGACCAAGGGGCTTTTTTATACTCGATGATGGCGCTTTGTTATACTCGATCAAAGCGCTTTGTTGTACTCGATCAGAGACTTTGTTATACTCGAGCAGGGGGCTTTTTTATACTCGATGAGGGGGCTTTGTTATACTCGATCAGGGGACTTTGTTATACTCGACCAGGGGCCTTTGTTATATTCGATAAGGGGCCTTTGTTATACTCGATTATGGGATTTTGTTATACTCGTCCAAAGTACTTTGTTATACTCGACCAGGGGCCTTTGTTATACTCGATAAGGTGGTTTTGTTAAACTCGACGAGGGGACTTTAGTATACTCGATCAGGGGTCTTTGTTATACTCGATTAGAGGACTTTGTTATACTCGATCGTGGGACTATGTTTTACTCCATTAGGGTCCTTTGTTATACTCGATCAGGGGACTTAGTTATGCTCGATTAGGGCCCTTAGTTATACTCGATCAGGGGACTTTATTATACTCGATCAGGGGGCTTTGTTATACTCGATCAGGGGACTTCGTTATACTTGACCAGGGGTGTATGTTTTACTCGATCAGGGGACTTTGTTATACTCGATCAGGGGACTTTGTTATACACGATCAGGGGACTTTGTTATACTCGATCAGGGGACATTGTTATACTCGATCATGGGGCTTTGTTATACTCAATGAGGGGTGTTTTTTTACTCGACTCGTGACTATGTTATATTCGGTAAGGTGCCTTTCTTATACTCGATTAGTGGACTTTGTTATACTCGATCAGGGGACTTTGTTATTCTCGATCAGGGCACTTTGTTATACTCGATCAGGGTACTTTGTTATACTTGATCAGGGGACTTTGTTATATACCACCAGGGGACTTTGTTATACTCGATCAGGGACTTTGTTATACTCGATAAGGGGCCTTTGTTATACTCGATCATGGGACTTTGTTATACTCGACCAAGGGAGTTGTTATACATGACCAGGGGGCTTTTTTATACTCGATCAGGGGGTTTTGTTAAACTCGATGAGGGGGCTTTGTTATACTCGAACAGGGGACTTTGTTTTACTCGGCCAGGGGACTTTGTTTTACTCGACCAGGGGACTTTGTTATTCTCGATCAGGGGGCTTTGTTATACTTGATCAGCAGACATTGTTATACTCGATCGGGGGGCTTTGTTATACTCGATCTTGTGACTTTGTTATACTCGATCAGGGGACTTTAGTATACCCGATCAGGGGACTTTTTTATACTCGATCAGGGGGTTTTGTTAAACTCGATGAGGGGTCTTTCGTATGCTCAATCAGGGGACTTTGTTATAGACGACCAGGGGACTTTGTTATACTCGATCAGGGGACTTTGTTATACTCGTTCAGGGGACTTTGCTATAACCGATCAGGTGACTTTGTTGTAATCGATCAGCGGACTTTGATATACTCGATCTGGGGGGCTTTGTTATACTCGATCTTGGGACTTTGTTATACTCGATCAGGGGACTTTATTATACTCGATCAGGGGACATTGTTATTTTCGACCAGTGGCCTTTGTTATACTCGATTCGGGGCCTTTGAAATACTCGATCTTGAGACTTTGTTATACTCGACCAGGGGATTTTGTTATACTCGACCAGGGGGCTTTTTTATGCTCGATGAGGGGCTTTGTTCTACTCGATGATAGGGCTTTGTTATACTTGATCAGGGACTTTGTTATACGCAACCAGGGGGCTTTTTTATACTCGATGAGGTGGCATTGTTATACTCGATGAGGGGACTTTGTTATACTCGATCTGGGGACTTTGTTATACTCGATCAGGGGCCTTTGTATATACTCGACTAGGAACATTGTTATATTCGATCAGTTGCATTTCATATACTCGATCAGGGGGCTTTGTTATACTCGATGACGGTACTTTGTTATACTCGATCTGGGGACTTTGTTATACTCGATCAGGGGACTTTGTTATACTCGACCAGGGGACTTTGTTATACTCCATTAGGGTCCTTTGTTATACTCGATCAGGGGACTTTGTTATACTCGATCTTGGGACTTTGCTATACGGCATTAGGGTCCTTTGTTATATCGATTAGGGACACTTAGTTATAGTCGATCAGGGGACTTTGTTATACTCGACCAGGGGCCTTTGTTATATTCGATAAGGGGCCTTTGTTATACTCGATTATGGGACTTTGTTACACTCGACAAAAGGACTTTGTTATACTCGACCAGGGGGCTTTTTCATACTCGATCAGGGGTCTTTGTTATATTCGGTCAGGTCCCTTTCTTATACTCGATTAGTGGACTTTGTTATACTCGATCAGGGGACTTTGTTATATTCGATCAGGGGATTTTGTTATACTCGACCAGGGGCCTTTCTTATATTCGATAAGGGGCCTTTGTTATACTCGATTATGGGTCTTTGTTATACTCGACCAAAGGACTTTGTTATACTCGACCAGTGGCCTTTGTTATACTCGATAAAGAGACTTTGTTATACTCGATAAGGGCTTTATTATTACTCGATGGGGACTTTGTTATACTCGATCTGGGGGCTTTGTTATACTCGATCTTGGGACTTTCTTATACTCGATCAGGGGACTTTATTATACTCGATCAGGGGACATTGTTATTTTCGACCAGTGGCCTTTGTTATACTCGATTCGGGGCCTTTGAAATACTCGATCTTGGGACTTTGTTATACTCGACCAGGGATTTTGTTATATTCGACCAGGGGGCTTTTTTATACTCGATGAGGGGGCTTAGTTCTACTCGATCAGAGGGCTTTGTTATACTTGATCAGGGACTTTGCTATACGCGACAAGTGGGCTTTTTTATACTCGATGAGTGGGGATTGTTATACTTGATGAGGGGACTTTGTTATACTCGATCTGGGGACTTTGTTATACTCGATCAGGGGACTTTGTATATACTCGACTAGGAACATTGTTATATTCGATCAGGTGCCTTTCTTATACTCGATCAGGGGGCTTTGTTATACTCGATCTTGGGACTTTGTTATACTCGATCAGAGGACTTTGTTATACTCGACCAGGGGAGTTTGTTATACTCGACCAGGGGACTTTGTTATACTCCATTAGGGTCCTTTGTTATACCCGATCAGGGCACTTTGTTATACTCGATCTTGGGACTTTGTTATACAGCATTAGGGTCCTTTGTTATATCGATTAGGGCACTTAGTTATACTCGATCAGGGGACTTTGTTATACTCAATCAGGGGGCTTTGTTATATTCGACCAGGGGGCTTTTTCATACTCGATCAGGGGTTTTTGTTATACTCGATCAAAGGACTTTGTTATACTCGACCAGGGGACTTTTTATACTCGATTAGCAGGACTTTATTTACACTCGACAAAGGACTTTGTTATTCTCTCGACCAGGGCTTTCATACTCGATCAGGGACTTTGTTATATTCGGTCAAGTGCCTCGATTAGTGGACTTTGTTATACTCGATCAGGGGACTTTGTTATATTCGATCAGGGGATTTTGTTATACTCGACCAGGGGCCTTTCTTATATTCGATAAGGGGCCTTTGTTATACTCGATTATGGGAGTTTGTTATACTCGACCAAAGGACTTTGTTATACTCGACCAGGGGCCTTTGTTATACTCGATAAGGGGACTTTGTTATACTCGATAAAGGGCTTTATTGTACTCGATAAGGGGACTTTGTTAAACTCGATCAGGGGACTTTGTTATTCTCGATCAGGGGACTTTGTTATACTCGGCCAGGGGACTTTGTTTTACTCGACCAGGGGACTTTAGTATACTCGATCAGGGGACTTTGTTATACTCGATCAGGGGCCTTTGTTATACTCGATAATGGGACTTTGGTATACTCGCTCAGGGGACTTTGTTATACTCGATCAGGGGCTTTATTGTACTCGATAAAGGGACTATGTTAAACTCGATCAGGGGACTTTGTTATTCTCGATCAGGGCACCTTGTTATACTCGATCGGAATTCTTTGTTATACTCGATGAGGGGACTTTGTTATACTCGATCATGGGGACTTTATTATACTCGACCAGGGACTTTGTTATACTAGATTGAGGCCTTGTTATGCTCCCGATCATGGGACTTTGTTGCTCGATCAGGGGACTTTGTTGCCGATAAGGGGCTTTTGTTGGCCTTTCGATAAAGGGGATTTTGTTATACTCGGTCAGGGGACTTTGTTATATACTCGATCAGGGGATTTTGTTGCGCATACTCGACCAGGGCCTTTGTTATATTCGATAACGGGCCGCTGTTATACTCGATTATGGACTTTGTTACATACTCGTCAAAGGACTTTGTTATACTCATCCAAGAACAGTATACTCGACCTGGGGCCTTTGTTATACTCGATAGAGAGGCCTGTATGGCCTGATCATGGGACTTTGTTACTCAACCAGGGGACTTTGTTATACTCGACCAGGGGCCTTATTTATACTCGATCAGGGGGTTTCGTTAAACTCGATGAGGGGGCTTTGTTATACTCGATCAGGGGACTTTGTTATACTCGGCCAGGGGACTTTGTTTCACTCGACCAGGGGACTTTAGTATACTCGATCAGGGGACTTTGTTATACTCGATAAGGGCCTTTGTTATACTCGATAATGGGACTTTGTTATACTTGATCAGGGGACTTGTTATACTCCATCAGGGGCTTTATTGTGCTCCATAATGGGACTTTTTTATACTCGATCAGGGTACTTTGTTATACTCGATCAGGGGATTTTGTTATACTCGATCAGGAGACTTTGTTATACGCGATCTTGGGACTTTGTTATACGCCATTAGGGTCCTTTGTTATACTCGATTAGGGGACTTAGTTATACTCGATCAGGGGCATTTGTTATACTCGATCACGGGACTTTATTATACTCGACCAGGGGACTTTGTTATACTCGACCAGGGGGCTTTTTATACTCGATGAGGGGGTTTGTTATACTCGATCAGGGGACTTTGTTATACTCGATCTGGGGACTTTGTTATTCTCGATCTGGGGACTTTGTATATACTCGACTAGGGACATTGTTATATTCGATCAGGTGCCTTTCTTATACTCGATCAGGGGGCTTTGTTATACTCGATTACGGGACATTGTTATGTTCGATAGGGGACTTTGTTATACTCGATCAGAGGACTTTGTTATACTCGATCTTGGGACTATGTTACACTCCATTAGGGTCCTTTGTTATACTCGATCAGGTGACTTAGTTATGCTCGATTAGAGCACTTAGTTATACTCGAACAGGGGACTTTGTTATACTCGATCAGAGGGCTTTGTTATACTCGATCAGGGGACTTCGTTATACTTGTCCAGGGGTGTATGTTTTACTCGATCAGGGGACTTTGTTATACTCGATCAGGGGACTTTGTTATACTCGATCAGGGGATTTTGTTATACTCGATCAGGGGACTTTGTTATACTCGATCAGGTGGCTTTGTTATACTCAATCAGGGATGTTTGTTTTACTCGACTCGTGACTATGTTATATTCGGTCAGGTGCCTTTCTTATACTCGACTCGTGACTATGTTATACTCGATCAGGGTACTTTGTTATACTCGATCAGGGGACTTTGTTATATACGACCAGGGGACTTTGTTATACTCGATCAGGGGACTTTGTTATACTCGATCAGGGGACTTTTTTATACTCGATCATGTTCTTTGGTATACCCGATCAGGGGCCTTTGTTAGACGCGATCAGGGGACTTTGTTATTCTCGATAAGGTGACTTTTTTGTACTCGATCTGCGGACTGTGTTATACTCGACCAGGGTTTTTTTTATACTCGATGAGGGGGTTTGTTATACTCGATCAGGGGACTTTGTTATACTCGATCTGGGGTCTTTGTTATACTCGATCTGGGGACTTTGTATATACTCGATCAGGGGATTTTGTTATACTCGATCAGGGGACTTTGTTATACTCGATGAGCGGGCTATGTTATACTCAATCAGGGGTGTTTGTTTTACTCGACTCGTGACTTTGTTATATTCGGTCAGGTGCCTTTCTTATACTCGATTAGTGGACTTTGTTATACTCGATCAGGGGACTTTATTCTCGATGGGGCTGTTATACTCGATCAGGGTACTTTGTTATACTCGATCAGGGGACTTTGTTATATACGACTAGGGGACTTTGTTATACTCGATCAGGGGACTTTGTTATACTCGATCAGGGGACTTTTTTATACTCGATCATGTTCTTTGGTATACCCGATCAGGGGCCTTTGTTATACTCGATCAGGGGACTTTGTTATTCTCGATAAGGTGACTTTTTTGTACTCGATCTGCGGACTTTGTTATACTCGACCAAGGGGCTTTTTTATACTCGATGAGGGGGTTTGTTTTAATCGATGAGGGGACTTTGTTATACTCGATCTGAGGACTTTGTAATACTCGATCTGGGTACTTTGTTACACTCGACAAAGGACTTTGTTATACTCGACCAGGGGGCTTTTTTATACTCGATGAGGGGGTTTGTTAAACTCGATCAGGGGACTTTGTTATACTCGATCTGGGGACTTTGTTATACTCGATCTGGGGACTTTGTATATACTCGACTAGGGACATTGTAATATTCGATCAGGTGCCTTTCTTATACTCGATCAGGGGGCTTTGTTATACTCGATTACGGGACATTGTTATGTTCGATAGGGGACTTTGTTATACTCGATCAGAGGACTTTGTTATACTCGATCAGAGGACTTTGTTATACTCGATCTTGGGACTATGTTACACTCCATTAGGGTCCTTTGTTATACTCGATCAGGGGACTTAGTTATGCTCGATTAGAGCACTTAGTTATACTCGATCAGGGGACTTTGTTATACTCGATCAGAGGGCTTTGTTATACTCGATCAGGGGACTTCGTTATACTTGTCCAGGGGTGTATGTTTTACTCGATCAGGGGACTTTGTTATACTCGATCAGGGACTTTGTTATACTCGATCAGGGGATTTTGTTGCCTCGATCAGGGGACTTTGTTATACTCGATGGGGGAGGCTTTGTTATACTCAATCGGGGATGTTTGTTTACTTTCAGAGCTCGTGACTATGTTATATTCAGTTCAGGTGCCTTTCTTATACTCGACTCGTGACTATGTTATACTCGATCAGGGTACTTTGTTATACTCGATCAGGGGACTTTGTTATATACGACCAGGGGACTCTGTTATACTCGATCAGGGGACTTTGTTATACTCGATCAGGGGACTTTTTTATACTCGATCATGTTCTTTGGTATACCCGATCAGGGGCCTTTGTTATTCTCGATAAGGTGACTTTTTTGTACTCGATCTGCGGACTGTGTTATACTCGACCAGGGGGCTTTTTTATACTCGATGAGGGGGTTTGTTATACTCGATCAGGGGACTTTGTTATACTCGATCTGGGGTCTTTGTTATACTCGATCTGGGGACTTTGTATATACTCGATCAGGGGATTTTGTTATACTCGATCAGGGGACTTTGTTATACTCGATGAGCGGGCTATGTTATACTCAATCAGGGGTGTTTGTTTTACTCGACTCGTGACTTTGTTATATTCGGTCAGGTGCCTTTCTTATACTCGATTAGTGGACTTTGTTATACTCGATCAGGGGACTTTGTTATTCTCGATCAGGGCACTTTGTTATACTCGATCAGGGTACTTTGTTATACTCGATCAGGGGACTTTGTTATATACGACCAGGGGACTTTGTTATACTTGATCAGGGGACTTTGTTATACTCGATCAGGGGTCTTTTTTATACTCGATCATGTTCTTTGGTATACCCGATCAGGGGCCTTTGTTATACTCGATCAGGGGACTTTGTTATTCTCGATAAGGTGACTTTTTTGTACTCGATCTGCGGACTCTGTTATACTCGACCAGGGGGCTTTTTTATACTCGATGAGGGGGTTTGTTATACTCGATCAGGGGACTTTGTTATACTCGATCTGGGGGCTTTGTTATACTCGATCTGGGTACTTTGAATATCCTCGATCAGGGGATTTTGTTATACTCGATCAGGGGACTTTGTTATACTCGATGAGGGGGCTTTGTTATACTCAATCAGGGGTGTTTGTTTTACTCGACTCTTGACTTTGTTATATTCGGTCAGGTGCCTTTCTTATACTCGATCAGGGGGCTTTTTTATACTCGATGAGGGGACTTTGTTATTCTCGATCAGGGCACTTTGTTATACTTGATCAGGGTACTTTGTTATACTCGATCAGGGGACTTTGTTATACTCGATCAGGAGAATTTGTTATACGCGATCTTGGGACTTTGTTATACGCCATTAGGGTCCTTTGTTATACTCGATCAGGGGACTTAGTTATACTCGATCTGGGGACTTTGTTATACTCGATCATGCGACTTTATTATACTCGACCAGGGGACTTTGTTATACTCGATCAGGGGACTTTGTTATACTCGATCTGGGGACTTTGTATATACTTGACTAGGGACAGTGTTATATTCGATCAGGTGCCTTTCTTATACTCGATCAGGGGGCTTTTTTATACTCGATGACGGGTTCTTTGTTATGTTCGATCAGGGGACTTTGTTATACTCGATCAGAGGACTTTGTTATACTCAATCTTGGGACTTTGTGATACTCCATTAGGGTCCTTTGTTATACTCGATCAGGGGACTTAGTTATGCTCGATTAGAGCACTTATTTATACTCGATCAGGGGAATTTGTTGTACTCGATCAGGGGATTTTGTTATACTCGACCAGGGGCTTTTGTTATACTCGATAAGGGGCCTTTGTTATACTCGATTATGGGACTTTGTTATACTCGACCAGGGGACTTTGTTATACTCGACCAGGGGGCTTTTTTATACTCGATCAGGGGTTTTTTTAAAACTCGATGAGGAGGCTTTGTTATACTCGACCAGGGGCCTTTGTTATACTCGATAAGGGGCCTTTGTTATATTCGATCATGGGACTTTGTTATACTCGACCAAAGGACTTTGTTATACTCGAAGAGGGGGCTTCTTTATACTCGATCAGGGGGATTTGTTAAACTCGATCAAGGGTGTTTGTTTTACTCGATCAGGGGACTTTGTTATACTCGATCAGGGGACTTTGTTATACTCGATAAGGGGCCTTTGTTATACTCGATCATGGGACTTTGTTATACTCGACCAGGGGAGTTGTTATACTCGACCAGGGGGCTTTTTTATAGTCGATCAGGGGGTTTTGTTAAACTCGATGAGGGGGCTTTGTTATACTCGAACAGGGGACTTTGTTTTACTCGGCCAGGGGACTTTGTTTTACTCGACCAGGGGACTTTGTTATTCTCGATCAGGGGGCTTTGTTATACTTGATCAGCGCACTTTGTTATACTCGATCGGGGGGCTTTGTTATACTCGATCTTGTGACTTTGGTATACTCGATCAGGGGACTTTAGTATACTCGATCAGGGGACTTTTTTTTACTCGATCAGGGGGTTTGTTAAACTCGATGAGGGGTCTTTCTTATACTCAATCAGGGGACTTTGTTATAGACGACCAAGGGACTTTGTTATACTCGACCAGGGGGCTTTTTCATACTCGATCAGGGGGTTCTGCTAAACTCGATCAGGGGTGTTTGTTTTACTCGATCAGGGGACTTTGTTATATTCGATCAGGGGATTTTGTTATACTCGACCAGGGGCCTTTGTTATATTCGAAAAGGGGCCTGTGTTATACTCGATTATGGGACTTTGTTATACTCGACCAAAGGACTTTGTTATACTCGACCAGGGGCGTTTGTTATACTCGATAAGGGGCCTGTGTTATACTCGATCATTGGACTTTGTTATAATCGACCTGGGGACTTTGATATACTCGACCAGGGGCCTTATTTATACTCGATCAGGGGGTTTTGTTAAACTCGATGAGGGGGCTTTGTTATACTCGATCAGGGGACTTTGTTATACTCGGCCAAGGGACTTTGTTTTACTCGACCAGGGGACTTTAGTATTGTCGATCAGGGGACTTTGTTTTACTCGATCAGGGGCCTTTGTTATACTCGATAATGGGACTTTGTTATACTCGATCAGGGGACTTTGTTATTCTCGATCAGGGCACTTTGTTTTACTCGATCAGGGTACTTTGTTATACTCGATCAGAGGCCTTTGTTATACTCGATCATGGGACTTTATTATACTCGACCAGGGGACTTTCTTATACTAGATTCGGGGCCTTTGTTATACTCGATCGTGGGACTTTGTTATACTCGACCAGGGGACTTTGTTATACTCCACCAGGGGGCTTTTTTATACTCGATCAGGGTGTTTGTTAAACTCGATGAGGGGGCTTTGTTATACTCGATGAGGGGACTTTGTTATACTCGGCCAGGGAACTGTGTTATACTCGACCAGGGGGCTTTTTTATACTCGATGATGGGGCTTTGTTATACTCGATCAATTGGCTTTGTTGTGATCGATGAGAGACTTTGTTATACTCGACCAGGGGGCTTTTTTATACTCGATGAGGGGGCTTTGTTATACTCCATCAAGGGACTTTGTTATACTCGATCAGGGGTGTTTGTCTTACTCGATCAGGGGACTTTTTATACTCGATCATGGGACTTTGTTATACTCGATCAGGAGATTTTGTTATACTCGACCAGGGGCCATTATTATACTCGATAAGGGGCCTTTGTTATCCTCGATCATAGGACTTTGTTATACAAGACCAGGGGACTTTGTTATACTCGACCAGGGGGCTTTTTTATACTCGATCAGGGGTTTTTGTTAAACTCGATCAGGGGGTTTTGTTAAACTCGATCAGGGGGCTTTCTTATACTCAATCAGGGGACTTTGTTATAGACGACCAGGGGACTTTGTTATACTCGATCAGGGAACTTTGTTATACTCGTTCAGGGGACTTTGTTATAACCGATCAGGTGACTTTGTTGTAATCGATCAGAGGACTTTGTTATACTCGACCAGGGGAGTTTGTTATACTCGACCAGGGGACTTTGTTATACTCCATTATGGTCCTTTGTTATACTCGATTAGGGGACTTTGTTATACTCGACCAGGGGCCTTATTTATACTCGATCAGGGGGTTTTGTTAAACTCGATGAGGGGGCTTTGTTATACTCGGCCAGGGGACTTTGTTTTACTCGACCAGGGGACTTTACTATACTCGATCAGGGGACTTTGTTATACTCGATCAGGGGCCTTTGTTATACTCGATAATGGGACTTTGTTATACTCGATCAGGGAACTTTGTTATACTCGATCAGGGGCTTTATTGTACTCGATAAGGGGACTTTGTTAAACTCGATCAGGAGACTTTGTTATTCCCGATCAGGGCACTTTGTTATACTCGATCATGGGACTTTGTTATACTCGACCAAAGGACTTTGTTATACTCGAAGAGGGGGCTTCTTTATACTCGATCAGGGGGTTTTGTTAAACTCGATCGAGGGTGTTTGTTTTACTCGATCAGGGGACTATGTTATTCTCGATCAGGGGACTTTGTTATACTCGATAAGGGGCCTTTGTTATACTCGATCATGGGACTTTGTTATACTCGACCAGGGGAGTTGTTATACTCGGCCAGGGGGCTTTTTTATACTCGATCAGCGGGTTTTGTTAAACTCGATGAGGGGGCTTTGTTATACTCGAACAGGGGACGTTGTTTTTCTCGGCCAGGGTACTTTGTTTTACTCGACCAGGGGACTTTGTTATTCTCGATCAGGGGGCTTTGTTATACTCGATCAGCGGACTTTGTTATACTCGATCGGGGAGCTTTGTTATACTCGACCTTGTGACTTTGTTATACTCGATCAGGGGACTTTAGTATACTCGATCAGGGGACTTTATTATTTTCGACCAGGGGCCTTTGTTATACTAGATTCGGGGCCTTTGTTATACTCGATCATGGGACTTTGTTATACTCGACCAGTGGGCTTTTTTATACTTGATCAGGGGGTTTTGTTGAACTCGATGAGGGGGCTTTGTTATACTCGATCAGGGGACTTTGTTATACACGGCCAGGGGACTGTGTTATACTCGACCAGGGGGCTTTTTTATACTAGATGATGGGGCTTTATTATACTCGATCAAAGGGCTTTGTTGTACTCGATCAGGGGACTTTGTTATGGACGACCAGGGGACTTTGTTATGCTCGATCAGGGGACTTTGTTATACTCGTTCAGGGGACTTTGTTATAACCGATCAGGTGATTTTGTTGTAATCGATCAGCGGACTTTGTTATACTCGATGTGGGGGCTTTGTTAAACTCGATGAGGGGTCTTTCTTATAATCAATCAGGGGACTTTGTTATAGACGACCAGGGGACTTTGTTATACTCGATCAGGGGACTTTGTTATACTCGTTCAGGGGACTTTGCTATAACCGATCAGGTGACTTTGTTGTAATCGATCAGCAGACTTTGTTATACTCGTTCAGGGGAGTTTGTTATAACCGATCAGGTGATTTTGTTGTAATCGATCAGCGGACTTTGTTATACTCGATCTGGGGGCTTTGTTAAACTCGATGAGGGGTCTTTCTTATACTCAATCAGGGGACTTTGTTATAGACGACCAGGGGACTTTGTTATACTCGATCAGGGGACTTTGTTATACTCGTTCAGGGGACTTTGCTATAACCGATCAGGTGACTTTGTTGTAATCGATCAGCGGACTTTGTTATACTCGATCTGGGGGCTTTGTTATACTCGATCTTGGGACTTTGTTATACTCGATCAGGGGACTTTATTATACTCGATCAGGAGACATTGTTATTTTCGACCAGTGGCCTTTGTTATACTCGATTCGGGGCCTTTGAAATACTCGATCTTGGGACTTTGTTATACTCGACCAGGGGGCTTTTTTATGCTCGATGAGGGGGCTTTGTTCTACTCGATGAGAGGGCTTTGTTATACTTGATAAGGGACTTTGTTATACGCAACCATGGGGCTTTTTTATACTCGATGAGTGGGCATTGTTATCCTCGATGAGGGAACTTTGTTATACTCGATCTGGGGACTTTGTTATACTCGATCAGGGGACTTAGTATATACTCGACTAGGAACATTGTTATATTCGATCAGGTGCCTTTCTTATACTCGATCAGGGGGCTTTGTTATACTCGATGACGGGACTTTGTTGTACTCGATCTGGGGACTTTGTTATACTCGATCAGGGGACTTTGTTATACTCGACCAGGGGACTTTGTTATACTCCATTAGGGTCCTTTGTTATACTCGATCAGGGGACTTTGTTATACTTGATCTTGGGACTTTGTTATACGGCATTAGGGTCCTTTGTTATATCGATTAGGGACACTTAGTTATACTCGATCAGGGGACTTTGTTATACTCGATCAGGTGGCTTTGTTATACTCGACCAGGGGGCTTTTTCATACTCGATCAGGGGGTTTTGTTAAACTCGACCAGGGGCCTTTGTTATATTCGATAAGGGGCCTTTGTTATACTCGGTTATGGGACTTTGTTATACTCGACCAAAGGACTTTGTTATACTCGACCAGGGGGCTTTTTCATACTCGATCAGGGGGTTTTGCTAAACTCGATCAGGGGTGTTTGTTTTATTCGATCAGGGGACTTTGTTATATTCGATCAGGGGATTTTGTTATACTCGACCAGGGGCCTTTGTTATATTCGATAAGGGGCCTTTGTTATACTCGATTATGGGACTTTGCTATACTCGACCAAAGGACTTTGTTATACTCGACCAGGGGCCTTTGTTATACTCGATTAGGGGCCTGTGTTATACTCGATCATTGGACTTTGTTATACTCGACCTGGGGACTTTGTTATACTCGACCAGGGGCCTTATTTATACTCGATCAGGGGGTTTTGTTAAACTCGATGAGGGGGCTTTGTTATTCTCGATCAGGGGACTTTGTTATACTCGGCCAGGGGACTTTGTTATACTCGGCCAGGGGACTTTGTTTTACTCGACCAGGGGACTTTAGTATTCTCGATCAGGGGACTTTGTTTTACTCGATCAGGGGCCTTTGTTATACTCGATAATGGGACTTTGTTATACTCGATCAGTGGACTTTGTTATACTAGATAAGGGGCTTTATTGTACTCGATAAGGGGACTTTGTTAAACTCGATTAGGGGACTTTGTTATTCTCGATCAGGGCACTTTGTTATACTCGATCAGGGTACTTTGTAATACTCGATCAGAGGCCTTTGTTATACTCGATCATGGGACTTTATTATACTCGACCAGGGGACTTTGTTATACTAGATTCGGGGCCTTTGTTATACTCGATCATGGGACTTTGTTATACTCGACCAGGGGACTTTGTTATACTCGACCAGGGGGGTTTTTTATACTCGATCAGGGTGTTTTGTTAAACTCGATGAGGGGGCTTTGTTATACTCGATGAGGGGACTTTGTTATACTCGGCCAGGGAACTGTGTTATACTCGACCAGGGGGCTTTTTTATACTCGATGATGGGGCTTTGTTATACTCGATAAAATGGCTTTCTTGTACTCGATCAGAGACTTTGTTATACTCGAGCAGGGGGCTTTTATTGACTCCATGGGGGGGCTTTTTTATACTCGATCAGGGGGTTTTGTTAAACTCGATCAGAGGGTTTTGTTAAACTCGATCAGGGGGCTTTCTTATACTCAATCAGGGGACTTTGTTATAGACGACCAGGGGACTTTGTTATACTCGACCAGGGAACTTTGTTATACTCGTTCAGGGGACTTTGTTATAACCGATCAGGTGACTTTGTTGTAATCGATCAGAGGACTTTGTTATACTCGACCAGGGGAGTTTGTTATACTCGACCAGGGGACTTTGTTATACTCCATTATGGTCCTTTGTTATACTCGATCAGGGGACTTTGTTATACTCGACCAGGGGCCTTATTTATACTCGATCAGGGGGTTTTGTTAAACTCGATGTGGGGGCTTTGTTATACTCGGCCAGGGGACTTTGTTTTACTCGACCAGGGGACTTTACTATACTCGATCAGGGATCTTTGTTATACTCGATCAGGGGCCTTTGTTATACTCGATCAGGGGCTTTATTGTACTCGATAAGGGGACTTTGTTAAACTCGATCAGGGGACTTTGTTATTCCCGATCAGGGCACTTTGTTATACTCGATCATGGGACTTTGTTATACTCGACCAAAGGACTTTGTTATACTCGAAGACGGGGCTTCTTTATACTCGATCAGGGGGTTTTGTTAAACTTGATCGAGGGTGTTTGTTTTACTCGATCAGGGGACTATGTTATTCTCGATAAGGGGACTTTGTTATACTCGATAAGGGGCCTTTGTTATACTCGATCATGGGACTTTGTCATACTCGACCAGGGGAGTTGTTATACTCGGCCAGGGGGCTTTTTTATACTCGATCAGCGGGTTTTGTTAAACTCGATGAGGGGGCTTTGTTATACTCGAACAGGGGACGTTGTTTTACTCGGCCAGGGGTCTTTGTATATACTCGACTAGGAACATTGTTATATTCGATCAGGTGCCTTTCTTATACGCGATCAGGGGGCTTTGGTATACTCGATGACGGGACTTTGTTATACTCGATCAGGGGACTTTGTTATACTCGCGATCAGAGGACTTTGTTATACTCGACCAGGGGAGTTTGTTATACTCGACCAGGGGACTTTGTTATACTCCATGGCGTCCTTTGTTATACTCGATCAGGGGACTTTTGTTATACTCGATCTTAAATTTTGTTATACGGCATTAGGGTCCTTTGTTATATCGATTAGGGCACTTAGTTATACTCGATCAGGGGACTTTGTTATACTCGATCAGGGGGCTTTGTTATACTCGACCATTGGGCTTTTTCATACTCGGTCAGGGGGTTTTGTTAAACTCGATGAGAGGAATTTGTTATACTCGATCAGGGGATTTTGTTATACTCGACCAGGGGCCTTTGTTATACTCGATAAGAGGCCTGTGTTATGCTCGATCATGGGGCTTTGTTATACTCGACCAGGGGACTTTGTTATACTCGACCAGGGGCCTTATTTATACTCGATCAGGGGGTTTTCTTAAACGTAATGAGGGGGCTTTGTTATACTCGGCCAGGGGACTTTGTTTTACTCGACCAGGGGACTTTAGTATACTCGATCAGGGTACTTTGTTATACTCGATCAGGGGCCTTTGTTATACTCGATAAGGGGACTTTGTTATACTCGATCAAGGGCTTTATTGTACTCGATAAGGGGACTTTGTTAAACTTGATCAGGGGACTTTGTTATTCTCGATCAGAGCACTTTGTTATACTCGATCAGGGTATTTTGTTATAGTCGATCAGGGGACTTTTTTATACTCGATCAGGAGACTTTGTTATACGCGATCTTGGGACTTTGTTATACGCCATCAGGGTCCTTTGTTATACTCGATCAGGGGACTTTGTTATACTCGATCTGGGGACTTTGTATATACTCGACTAGGGACAGTGTTATATTCGATCAGGTGTCTTTCTTATACTCGATCAGGGGGCTTTTTTATACTCGATGACGGGTTCTCTGTTATGTTCGATCAGGGGACTTTGTTATACTCGATCAGATGACTTTGTTATACTCAATCTTGAGACTTTGTTATACTCCATTAGGGTCCTTTGTTATACTCGATCAGGGGACTTAGTTATGCTCGATTAGGGCGCTTATTTATACTCGATCAGGGGACTTTGTCATACTCGATCAGGGGATTTTGTTATACTCGACCAGGGGCTTTTGTTATACTCGATAAGGGGCCTTTGTTATACTTGATTATGGGACTTTGTTATACTCGACCAGGGGACTTTGTTATACTCGACCAGGGGGCTTTTTTATACTCGATCAGGTTTTTTTTTTAAACTCGATGAGGGGGCTTTGTTTTACTCGACCAGGGGCCTTTGTTATACTCGATAAGAGGCCTTTGTTATACTCGATCATGGGACTTTGTTATACTCGACCAAAGGACTATGTTATACTCGAAGAGGGGGCTTCTTTATACTCGGACAGGGGGTTTTGTTAAACTCGTTCAAGGGTGTTTGTTTTACTCGATCAGGGGACTTTGTTATACAAGATGACGGGACTTTGTTATACTCGATAAGGGGCCTTTGTTATACTCGATCATGGGACTTTGTTATACTCGACCTGGGGAGTTGTTAGACTCGGGCAGGGGGCTTTTTTATACTCGATCAGGGGGTTTTGTTAAACTCGATGAGGGGCTTTGTTATACTCGACCAGGGGACTTTGTTATTGTCGATCAGGGGGCTTTGTTATACTCGATCAGCGGACTTTGTTATACTCGATCCGGGGGCTTTGTTATACTCGATCTTGTGACTTTGTTATACTCGATCAGGGGACTTTAGTGTACTCGATCAGGGGGGCTTTTTTATACTCGATCAGGGGGTTTTGTTAAACTCGATGAGGGGGCTTTGTTATACTTGATCAGGGGACTTTGTTATACTCGGCCAGGGGACTGTGTTATACTCGACCAATGCCTTTTTTATACTCGATGATGGGGCTTTGTTATACTCGATCAAAGGGCTTTGTTGTACTCGATCAGAGACTTTGCTATACTCAACGAGGGGGCTTTTTTATACTCGATGAGGGGGCTTTGTTATACTCGATCAGGGGACTTTGTTAAACTCGATGAGGGGGCTTTCTTATACTCAATCAGGGGACTTTGTTATACTCGATGACGGGACTTTGTTATACTCGATCTGGGGACTTTGTTATACTCGATCAGAGGACTTTGCTATACTCGACCAGGGGAGTTTGTTATACTCGACCAGGGGACTTTGTTATACTCCATTAGGGTCCTTTGTTATACTCGATCATGGGACTTTGTTATACTCGATCTAGGGACTTTGTTATACGGCATTAGGGTCCATTGTTATATCGATTAGGGCACTTAGTTATACTCGATCAGGCGACTTTGTTATACTCGATCAGGGGGATTTATTATATTCGACAAGGGGGCTTTTTCATACTCGATCAGGGGGTTTTGTTATACTCGACCAGGGGCCTTTGTTATATTCGATAAGGGGCCTTTGTTATACTCGATTATGGGACTTTATTATACTCGACCAAAGGACTTTGTTATACTCGACCAGGGGGCTTTTTTATACTCGATCAGGGGGTTTTCTTAAACTCGATCAGGGGTGTTTGTTTTATTCGATCAGGGGACTTTGTTATACTCGATCAGGGGAACTTGTTATACTCGATCAGGGGATTTTGTTATCCTCGACCAGGGGCCTTTGTTATATTCGATAAGGGGCCTGTTGTTATATTCGATTATGGGACTTTGTTATACTCGAGCAAAGGACTTTGTTATACTCGACCAGGAGCCTTTGTTACACTCGATAAGGGGCCTGTGTTATACTCGATCATGGGACTTTGTTATACTCGACCAGGAGACTTTGTTATACTCGACCAGGGGCCATATTTTTACGCGATCAATGGGTTTTGTTAAACTCGATGAGGGGGCTTTGTTATACTCGATCAGGGGACTTTGTTATACTCGGCCAGGGGACTTTGTTTTACTCGACCAGGGGACTTTAGTATACTCGATCAGGGGACTTTGTTATACTCGATGAGGGGCCTTTGTTATACTCGATAATGGGACTTTGTTATACTCGCTCAGGGGACTTTGTTATACTCGATCAGGGCTTTATTGTACTCGATAAGGGGACTTTGTTAAACTCGATCAGGGGACTTTGTTATTCTCGATCAGGGCACTCTGTTATACTCGATCAGGATACTTTGTTATACTCGATCAGGGGACTTTGTTATACTCGATCAGGAGACTTTGTTATACGCGATCTTGGGACCTTGTTATACGCCATTAGGGTCCTTTGTTATACTCGATCAGGGGACTTAGTTATACTCGATCAGGGGCCTTTGTTATACTCGATCATGGGACTTTATTATACTCGACCAGGGGACTTTGTTATACTAGATTCGGGGCCTTTGTTATACTCGATCATGGGACTTTTTTATACTCGACCAGGTGTCTTTGTTATACTCGACCAAGGGGCTTTTTTATACTCGATAAGGGAGTTTTGTTAAACTCGATGAGGAGGCTTTGTTATACTCGATTAGGGGACTTTGTTATACTCGGCCAGGGGACTGTGTTATACTCGACCAGGGGGCTTTTTTATACTCGATGACGGGGCTTTGTTATACTCGATCAAAGGGCTTTGTTGTACTCGACCAGAGACTTTCTTATACTCGACCAGGGGGCTTTTTTATTCTCGATGAGGGGGCTTTGTTGTACTCGATCAGGGGACTTTGTTATACTCGATCAGGGGTGTTTGTCTTACTCGATGAGGAGATTTTGTTATACTCGACCAGGGGCCTTTGTTATACTCGATAAGGGACCTTCGTTATACTCGATCATAGGACTTTGTTATACTCGACCAGGGGACTTTGTTATACTCGACCAGGGGCCTTTGTTATACTCGATAAGGGGCCTGTGTTATACTCGATCATTGGACTTTGTTATACTCGACCTGGGGACTTTTTGTTATACTCGGGACCAGGGCCGTATTTATACCGATCAGGGGGTTTTGTTAAACTCTCGATGAGGGGGCTGGTTATACTCGATCAGGGGATTCTTTACATATACTCGCCAGGGACTTTATTACCCGACTCGACTTTTTAGTACCCTCGGGATCAGGGATTTTGTTTACTCGATCATGGGCCTTTGTTATACTCGATAATGGGACTTTGTTATACTCGATCAGGGGACTTTGTTATACTCGATAAGGGGCTTTATTGTACTCGATAAGGGGACTTTGTTAAACTCGATCAGGGGACTTTGTTATTCTCGATCAGGGCGCTTTGTTATACTCGATCAGGGTACTTTGTTATACTCGATCAGGGGCCTTTGTTATACTCGATCATGGGACTTTATTATACTCGACCAGGGGACTTTGTTATACTAGATTCGGGGCCTTTGTTATACTCGTTCATGGGACTTTGTTATACTCGACCAGGGGACTTTGTTATACTCGACCAGGGGGCTTTTTATACTCGATCAGGGGGTTTTGTTAAACTCGATGAGGGGGCTTTGTTATACTCGATGAGGGGAGTTTGTTATACTCGGCCAGGGAACTGTGTTATACTCGACCAGGGGGCTTTTTTATACTCGATGATGGGGCTTTGTTATTCTCGATCAAAGGGCTTTGTTGTACTCGATCAGAGACTTT
>NW_024729940.1:0-10257 GCF_018991925.1 Homarus americanus | reverse complement strand
GGAGGTTGGGTAAGTCAGGTAAGGTTAGGTTAGGCTGATTGGGTTAGGTTGGGTTGGAATCGTTGGGAGTGGGTTGAAGAGAGGTTAGGTTAGGGTTAAGTTAGGTTAGGTTCGGTTGATTGGGTTAGGTTAGGTGGGAATCGTTGGGTGTGGGTTGAGGAACGGATAGATTTTTAATTTCGGGGGAGTTGTTGGGTGTGGTTATAGGGAAGTTATTAATATAAGGGAGGTGGGAGGGGTGTGTTTGGTCTGTTTAGTATGGAGGGATTTCCGAAGTGCTTGATTTTGGTGTTTGTGTCTGTTGAGTTGAGGAGGAGGATGTCTGGGTTGTGTTCTTGTAGGAGGAGAGAGATGGCGTGTCTGTTCTTGGATTACTTATATGTGATTGAAAATTCTGGGGGGCAGGGATGAGATTTAAATTGTCGAGTGACTATGAGCGTGGTTTGAGTGTGGTATATGCAGGTGAGGGATGGGCGGTTACGTGACTGTGTGTGGGGGAGTCGGGAGGATGAGGGGGGTGTGCTAGGTTCGTGTCGGGGTTGTTTCCTGTTTTGTTTGGGGTAGTGCCGAATAGATTTACTTTGATTATAGATTTAGTTGGATGTGTGTATTGTATAATTCTTTTGCTGTCAGGTGTGTAGGAAGAAAGGGGGGAGGTGTTCTTCCTCTTTGGTCTAGGGGTCTTGACCACTAGTTCTGTGGGGGGATGGGCTGCCATTTTATTCTTGGGAGTCTGAGGTGTTAGGGGAGGATTGGGTTTGGTTTGGGTGTTTGTGGTCCGGGAGTTCATCGTAGTCGTGTGGGAGAAGTCAGGTGTAGGCAGGGTCGAGGTGGAGGGGCCGGGAGGTTTTGGACTGATTACTCTGGGGGGTGAGGTAATGGTAGATTGGTGAGATAAGTCAGGTGTGGGCATGGCAGAAGTGGAGGGGCGGAGGGAGATTGCAGTGGTTTCTCTTGGGGGTGGGGGGGCATGTTGGTTCGGTCGGAGATGGGGGCAGTGGGGAAGATGAGGTCGGGACCGGTTCTGAAGGAATCAGGAATGTGTATGGTAGGGAGGCCGTTCGCCTTCAAACCATCAATTGCCAGTTTCAAAAAAAGTGACCTGTTTTCGTTACTAAGGGTATGTGCCAAAAGTATGATGGTGGTGATTTTTGCGTCAGTGTCGGGGGGGTGTGGTGGGGCGGTCAGGTTGTTGGTCCAGCAAGTGCGGGTGGGGAGGGTCGTGGGAGTAGGGAGTGAGTGGTATGGAGGTGGAGGTGGTACTGTGGGAGGTGCTGTGGGAGGTGAGGGTCGGCGGGGAGGGAGTGGTGTTGTGCTGTTGTCGAGTCTGATTTTGCACTTGTTGCTGATGGCAGAGTGTGGGCCTTTACAGTTGCAGCATTTTGTTACAGTGGCAGTGCAGTTTCGGTAGGCGTGGCCTTGATTGGCACACTTTGAGCAAGTTTGTGTGTTACTGCACCGGTTATTGTTGTGTCCGAATTTGTAGCAATTATAGCATTGGTGAACTTGTATGTAGTGTTGGAACTCAATGTCTCGTGAGGGGATGATGTTGTTGCCAAATTTTATGCCATTTGATTTTAATTTGATGGCGTCTGTTTGTGTAGCTGTAGTGATTTTTAGCATGGGGAGAGATCCCATCCGGGCTGCTGATGACATTTGGTTGGTGTTGTGCGAGTTGAGTTCTTTCAGTAGGTTAGGGTTGTCAAGGATAGGAGGGATGACTTTTCTGCATATGAGGGTGCATTTTGCACGGTACTCAGGTGAACTGAGGACCGTTAAGCCATTGTCTTTCAATTTTTTGTTCACTGCTGGGGAGTGGAACTGGTCGGCGTCTTCGTCAGTCTGTACAAATATTTTGATGATATCATCGTTGGTGAAGAACGGATTTGAAAGATCAAGGTCAGCTGAAAAATGAGTGAGGCGAGGTCTGAGCATAGTTGGATGGTGCGGTCCACTTTAATTTTATTTGAAGGCATGTTTACTGTTTCAATTTTGGAGATTTATGGAGATCTCCCCTAACAATGTCCCTGATTTCCTGCGCCCCTCACGTAGGGGAGACCCTGCACTATCACAGAGGTCCCCAGATGAATCGGCAGGCTGTGCTGACCCTCCACCCTTCACACTAACACGCACTAGCGAGGTGTGGGGACAGAGGGCGTTTCCAGACGAATACTCCCCTGTACGTCAACTGACAGGTGAATAGGTCCTTTCACGGCACGGAAGAGAAGAGTTAGAGTGGTAGAAAAAGGTCTGAAAACTCACTGATGACTCTCTCTTCACACTAAGCCCCTCAGCAGCATTCGGGGTTCCTAAGGGAGGTCCGATACTGTAGGAGAGGCTCAATGTGTCGATCGAATCAACAGATTTGTCAGTTATGGAGAATTGAAGTCAGGTGCTTGTGTTTTCCAGGGTAAGTGGGAAGGTGGGAGAGGTCCCAGGACTAGCCAATCAGCTGTGTCTGTTCGTTCTCCGTCGTCCCCGTCGCTCTGTGTGTCTGCTGTTTATGGTGTGTCCTGACTGATGTGATGATGAATGCTCAAGTTTAGAAGCTCCAAAAGTTGTTGGTAGCGAAAGTCAGAGCGGGGAAGATGACAGAGGAAGGAGCAGGAGGTTAGGAAGGGAATTGTAGTGGGAGAGATAGTGCCGTGGCTTTACACAACTGCGTTTATTTGGTTAGCGCACAGCGCACGTATTTGGTTTTGTCTGTGTCGGGTGTGTGATCCTCGGGTCACCACTCCTCCGGATTGTGTCAGTTCAAGTTTAGAAGCTCCAACAACTTTCCCTGAATACGAATTCGCAACCTTTCGATTTACAACAGGTACCTACTTTACTGCTAGGTGAACAGGGACCAAGGGGGCTAGGAAGAGTGTCCAAACAACTTCTGCTTGCCCGGGAATCGAACCCGTGACATCTTGCTTGCGAGGCAAGAGCGGTACCGCTTCTACCACAAGCGCTTGCAATACAATACAAAAATGCTAGTGACAGGGGGGAAGGAGGTTCAGGGGAAGGATAAAGGGAGGATAGAAGTGAATTTTAGAAGGAGAGAACAGGTGCAGTGGCTAAACACCGCTTGCGTGAGGAGGTAGGCATTATGCCCTGAGGGTGCAACTATCATAAATCAGGACGAGGCAGAGTGGGGGCGGGAGCAGGTCCGGGCAAGCAAAGGGCCAACGCTGGTGCTCTGGTTGTCGTCTTAGCTTAGGCAGTGTTGGCAAAGCGGAGGAAGAACCGCCCCGCCACGGCGGCGGCGCAAGACGAGAGTCGCAGGTGGACGGACGCACAGGCAACACACGATCAAAGTAACAGAGAAGGTGAAAATATGGAAATTTAGCTAGTCGTAGGGTTGTTTGGAGAAAGATGAAGGTAAAGTCTTTGAGCTATGTCAAAGAGGAACGGAGGGAGTTGGAGGAAGGGCTTTGAATCTTTGAGCTTGAAGTGTCAAAGTATTCGTAGTAAGGAAGGATGAGTGTATCGTAGGAGAGTTATTTAGTAATAGCAGGAGACAGATTTGAGCTTTGTCAAATTGTGAACGGAGATGAGAGTGAGATATAGGTTGTTTGGTTTCAGTCTTGAGTTAGGTCGATTTTGTTGACAGTGGCTGTTATAGAAGTTGGGTATGTTTGATTTGGTTTTGGAGAGTTGTAGTGTTATGAGAGGCTTTGTCTGGCAGAGTGTTGGGTTTGTTGATTGGTTGTGGGAGGGAGTTTATGTTTGAGGATTGGCGGGGGTGGCGGTTGTATGTTGATTTAAGGTGAATTAAATTGCTTAAGGATTGTTGTGTGAGTGTGTATATGTTTGCGTGGAAATGTAGTAAGAGAGAGGGGAGGGTTAGGATAATTGTTATAGGCCAGGTATGGTTCCGTTGTCGGGAGGAGGGGAGGAGAGGGGGAGGCGAGGGAGAGGAGGGGGGTTTTGGAGGTTGTTGGGTTAATTTATAGTATGGTAAGTTCTTGGGAATGATATGATTTGTGTTGCTAATGAATAGTTGTATTGAGTCATAAGTTTTTTTTTATATTTATTTATTTGTTTTTTTTTATTTATTTTTTTTTTAGGAGGGTCGAAGGGGCTTGTTAGAAAGGTCGGGTATATTAAGTTTTTGTTTTGGGAGGATTGTAGGTGTTGATTTTTTTTTAGAGGGATTGTGAGTAAGATTGGGTGGGTTAAGTTTTTCTTTTGGGAGGATTGTAGGTTTTGTTAGTGGTTGGCAGAGTTGGGTTAATTATTGCATTCTTTCTTTCCTTTGGCTTGTAAAGGACTTCTGCATTTGCGTGGTAGGCTCTTGCAGGTATTGTGAGTTCCTGGTCCCATTCTTGAGGGAGAGGGTTTGTGTACAGGTACAATGCACCCCTCCCCGACCTTATTGGCTAAGGGAGGCGTTCATGTCATCTGTATTTTGGTACCATTCTTTGTTAGGTACACCTCTCCGACCTTATTGGCTAAGGGAGGTGCCCATAAAACAGTGTTGGTAACATTCTTGAGGGAGAGGGCTTGTGTACAGGTACTGTGCACCTCTCCCCGACCTTATTGGCTAAGGGAGACGTACACGTCATCTGAGTTAGTATGGGATGGGTAAGTTAGGTATTTGTTTTGGGAGGAGTGATAGGGTGTGGTTAGTTAATGGTAGAATGGTTATTTTTTATTTTGTGTGGGATTGCTAGTAACGGCTGGGTATATTAGGTTTTTATTTTGGGGGGATTGTTAGGGTCTTTTTCTTTTTCTTTTTTTTGGGGAAGAATTAGTGCAGGTTGAGTGGGTTATTTTTTTTTTTTTTTTTGTCGAAGTGGTCTTGAGTTTGAGTTGGGGCGTGGGGTTTGGAGTGTGAGGGAGAAATAAGTTAGATGCGGTCAGGTAAGGTTAGGTTAGGTTAATTGGGTTGGGTTGGGTGTGAATCATTGGGTGTGGGGTTGAGGAGAGGTTAGGTTAAGGTTAAGTTAGGTTAGGTTAGGTTGATTGGGTTAGGTTAGGTGGGAATCGTTGGGTGTGGGCTGAGGAGAGGTTAGGTTAGATTAGGTTAGGTTGATTTGGTTAGGTTGGGTGGGAATCGTTGGGTGTGGGTTGAGGAGAGGTTAGGTTTAATTTGGGGGGAGTTGTTGGGTGTGGTTATAGGGAAGTTATTAATATAAGGGAGGTGGGAGGGGAGTGTTTGGTCTGTTTAGTATGGAGGGATTTCTGTCTCTGAATCTGCGTGGGAGTATGATGTTGTCGAAATAATCCTGCCATTGAGGGGAAGTAGTGAGGAGTGATTCTATTTGTTTGTCACCTAGTTGTCTCCAGTAGATGTTAAGTGGAGGGAGGGAGCTGAGTTCATGTAGATGACTATTTGGGGTGAAGGATGACCAGTGTGTGTTATGGATGAATCTTAGTGCTTTGTTTTGTATGACTTGAAGTTTCTTGGCGTATGATAGTGTTGCTAGCTGGAGTGTGTTAGATGCATAAGTCAATAGTGGGCGTATGAGGGCTTTGAATAGGTGTGTTTTGGTTTTGATTGATGCGGTTCTGAATCTGTATATATTCCCGAGTGTTTTGTTTGCGATCGAAGCCTTCGTTTTGGTGTGTAGTGTCATGGTGAGGGTGTCGTTGAATGTGACTCCTAGGATTGTGTTTGTTCGTTTGACAGTTATGGGTGAAGGGTAGGCGATGTAGGGGTTTAGGTAAATGTGACGTGGTTGGCGTCTTTTGGTGCCGAAGTAGGTGATTTGTGCTTTGTTCGGGTTGGTCTGTATTCGCCATCGGAGTTCCCATTGTGTAACTTGTTCGAGTTCCCTGTGTGCTTTGTCTGTTAGGTGATCAAGGCTAGTGATGTGTCTGACTAGTTGGGTTACATCATCGGCGTACTGTATTGTCAGAGAGTCGATGTGTAAGGGGTCGGGTAAGTCGTTTGTGTAAAGAATGTATAGTAATTGTGTGTCATAGGAGAGGGAAGATCAGCTAAAACCTAATGGCCCATCACTTTTTTTGGTAGATTTTAGTGTATATAAACAGAAAATAATTTCAGTTTCAAAATTTTGCAACCTTTTGCTAGGTAAATTTTAGCGTAAAATTTATCGAAAATCTAACATACAGCTGCATTAGTGCATTACAATTAAATAGTGAACATTGCTTTCTGACTTCATTCTTTAACAACCCAACTAACAATATTTTTTTCTGTTTCAGATTCTGATGCATTTATAAGTTGATAATATTTGCGATGGCTGCTTGTGTCAGGACGAGGAACCAAAAATCCAGCCATCTCATTCACTATCTTGGGTCTGGGAGAGAGCTCCTGAAGTCGGAGTTGCCTACATTGAGAGATGCTTTGAGATACAGTGTTTTAATCAGGCAAATCAGTGAAAAGAACAAAAGAACTTACACAAACAAAGACATTGCCAGTGATATGACCAAAGCTGTCTTGGCACAGTACACTCTGGCTAACGCTCAGTTCAAGCCTCCAGTCATAACAAGTCAGAAGATTAGTGAGAGACTGCTAGCCAGTTGGGAAAAGGCAAGAGATATCTCTCTTGGGAGAGGAAAACTTGCAGTTAAGGACAGCTTTGCCAAGCAACTGGACCAGTTATTTGACATAATTACTTGTTTAAGTGCCCAATTGTTCTCTGTCTGGTTTGGATGCGATCGTGACTGTAAATCCGAGGCCCACATCTCCCTGTATTTATAAGCGTGAACTGAATTCCTGTGATCGAACTGGCATTTGTCCAGCACAGAGAAGAAGACTGGCAGTATAGGGCTCTCTGATTTCCTGTAGCCAAGATATTCCGGAGTCAAGAGACAGGAGGCTGCCACAGAGAGACAGAAGAGAAGAGTTGCCGAGGAAAAGAGGCTTGAGAAGGCCCAGGGTGAGGTAAAAAAGGCCGATGATTGGAGTCAAGCTGATTCAGAGTTTAATGACTTCCCCATGGCTGATCCGAGTGCTGACCAGGAGAATGGTAACTTTGTCCCTAACCCAAAAAATAATGATCCCAAACCTTCCAGGCATAACATTCGAAATAGGAAAGATATCCCGAGCATAGCTCTGGCCAGCATGCGACACCACACTGGTCTCAGAGAAACTGCAGAGATAGCAGCAGCTGCCTGGATTGACGGTGGTTTGATAACACCTGATGATGTTCACCTGGTGATAGATCATAATAACAAAGTAAGGAAGGCTCAGGAGAAACTTGTAGAAACCCTAGAAGAGAGAGTTTGACAAGGGATAGAAAATGGAATCAGTGTTTGTTCTTTTGATGGGAAGGGATGACACTAAAGTGTTCGCAGAAAGTTGGAGATTCTGACAAGTTGTTCCCTGCCATGGTGAAGGAGGAACACTACTCCTGCTGCAGTGAACCAGGAGGGAAGTATTTGTGGCATTTCACTCCAGAGAAAGATGACATCAGGAAACCAGCTGAGATAGTGGCAGATAACATTGTGAACGGGCTCAGAGAGAGGAACGTAGACCAGACCCTGCAGGCCATTGGAGGGGACAGCACCAACACGAACACAGGGTGGCAAGGGGGGGGTCATACAGTGGATAGAGCGGAAGATTGGGAGGAAGCTGGTCTGGATTGTTTGTGACCTCCACACCAACGAGTTGCCACTCAGACATCTGATCCAGGAGCTGGATGGCAAGATTCTTTCAAACAACAGATGGTCTGGTCCTCTTGGCAAGATGCTGGACTCTGCCACTGAGTTAGAAATAAATCCGAGCTTTGAAAAAATCACAGTTGGCCCTCCACTCGTTGAGCTTGCACATACTGTCATTGACGACCTGAGTACTGACCAGTACTATGGTTACATGATTTGCAGTGCCATCAAAACTGGGGTCATGCCTGATAGACTTGCTTACCTGCAGATAGGTCCAGTCTCACATTCTAGGTGGCTCACAACGGCTCTCAGGTTCTGCAGAATTTGGGTCGCTCATCATAAACTGAAAGGGAACCAGCTTCACAACCTGAGACTTATTGTCCAATTCATCGTGAGTGTCTACTTGCCAAATTGGTTCAACACCAAGGTCAAGTCATCGTTCTCCGAAGGTCCGAGGCATGTTCTCTTCCAGCTTGAGCTCCTGAGGAGTCAGCCAAGGAAGGTTGTTCAGATTGTGGAGCAGAGTGTGAGGAGATCTTCCTGGTATGCTCATCCCGAGGCAGTTCTGCAGACAATGCTCTGCAGTAAGGATGAGGAGGAGAGAAGAGTGGCAGTCAAAAAGTTCTTGGATATGAGACTTATGAGAGGATCTGGGCATGACGAATCAGTTGGTGACGATTCCTTCAGGGTCAGGAAGACTCCTGAAGTCAATCTAGGTGCCAAGACCCTCACTGATCTCCATGAATCAGGATAACATCAGGCTGGCAGTGAGCCCCTCTTACCTCCATCTCACCAATGTTCAAGTCAAGAGCTTTCCTGGACAACCCCATGCATGTCCCTGCCTGGCCCTCGCACACCCAGAGTATAGAGCGTTGTGTACAGCAAGTGGACGAGGGCCAGCAGTCACGTCAACCACAGCCAGGAAGAGGAAGGCTACATCCGAGCTCAGGTGGTCAGCAGGGAGGTGATAGTAGAAACAGAAGCAAGAAAGACATGTTCTCTATGGTGTGCAGCAACACCGGGTCGTAGTAGTAAAACCGGTTTTTGTATTTGATGATTTTGTTTTCTAAAGGAATATTAAATTTAATAAATGTGTCAAGATCATTCGTTTACTATTCTGGATCATTTTCATCCTAATAATTAACCTGATACATTTACTTTACTATAAATAAGCTATTTAGTGGTGTTGGTAAAAGGGTGGGAATACTGCACATAGAACTACATCATTAATACCATGGGCCGATTTTTCAAACTCAAAAAAAAAAATTCGCCTCCGTATGACACACCCTTCTGTGGGAGTAATGGTGGGTCACTGTGGGAGTTATGGTGGGTATCTATAGGACTCATGATGGGTCACTGTGTGAGTTATGGTGGGTTAATGTGGGAGTCATGGTGGGTCACTGTGGGAGTCATGGTAGCTTACTTTGGGAGTCATGGTGGGTCACTGTGGGAGTTATGGTGGGTCACTGTGGGAGTCATGGTGGGTCACTCTGGGAGTCATGGTGCTTCACTGTGGGAGTTAAGGTGGGTTTCTGTGGGGGTCATGGTGATTCACTCTGGGAGTCATGGTGGATCACTGTGGGAGTCATGGTGGGTCACTGTGGGAGTTATGGTGGTGGGTATCTGTAGGACTCATGGTGGAAAACTGTTTGAGTCATGGTGGGTTACTGTGGTAGTCATGGTGGGTCACTGTGGGAGCTCATGGTGGTTCACTGAGGGATTCATAGTGCGTCACTGTGAGCCATAGTGGCTTACTGTGGGGGCAGGCGGGGTCACTGTGGGAGCAGTGGTGGATCAATGTGGGAGTTAAGGTGGGTCACTGTGGGAGTCATGGTGGTTCACCTTGGGAGCCGCGGTGGGGTCACTGTGGGAGCCGCAGGTCACTGTGGAGTTATGGTGGGTCACTGTAGAGTTATGGTGGGTCACTGTTGGAGCCGCGGTGGGTCAAATGTGGGAGCCGCGGTGGGTCACTGCGGGAGTTAAGCGGTGGGTTACTGTGGGAGCCATGGGTGGGTCACTGTGAGAGTCATAGTGGGTCACCGTGGAGCAGGTGGGTTACTGTGGGAGCCGCGGTGGGTCACTGTGAGAGCCGCGGTGGGTCACTGTGGAGCAGTGGTGGGTCACCGTGGGAGTTATCGTGGGTCACTGTGGGTAGTTACGGTTTGTCACCGTGGGAGTCATGGTGGGTCACTGTGGGAGTTATGGTGAATCACTGTGGGAGTTATGGTGGGTCACCGTGGGAGTTATGGTGAATCACTGTGGGAGTTATGGTGGGTCACTGTGGGAGTTATGGTGGGGTTACTGTGTGAGTCATGGTGGGTTACTTTAGGACTCATGGTGGGTCACCGTTGGAATTATATTGGGTCACTGTGCAAGTCATGGTGGGTTACTCTGGGCGTCATGGTGGGTCGCTGTGGGAGTTATGGTGGGTATCTGTTGGACTCATGGTGGGTCACTGTGTGAGTTATGGTGGGTTAATGTGGGAGCCATGGTGGGTCACTGTGGGAGTTATGGTGGATCACTGTGGGAGTTAAGATGGGTTACTGTGGGAGTCATGGTGGTTCACTGTGGGATTCATGGTGCGTCACTGTGGGAATCATGGTGGGTTACTGTGGTAGTCATGGTGGGTCACTCTGGGAGTCATGGTGGTTCACCGAGGGAGTCATGGTGCGTCACTGTGGGAGTCATATTGGCTTACTGTGG
>NW_024729939.1:0-1096 GCF_018991925.1 Homarus americanus | reverse complement strand
TCAGGGGACTTTGTTATACTCGATCAGGTGGCTTTACTCGATCAGGGGACTTTGTTATTCTCGATCATGGGACTTTGTTATACTCGATCAGGGGACTTTGTTATACTCGATCTTGGGACTTTGTTATACTCGATCAGGGGGCTTTGTTATTCTCGATCAGGGGACTTATACCCGATCAAGGGTTTTTTTATACTCGATATTGGGACTTTGTTATACTCGATCATGGCACTTTGTTATTCTCGACCAGGGTGCTTTTTTATATTCGATCAGGGGACTTTGTTATACTCGATATTGGGACTTTGTTATAATCGATCATGGGACATAGTTATACTCGAGCAGGGAACTTTGTTATACTCGACCAGGGGTTTTATACTCGATCAGGGGGCTTTGTTATACTCGATCAGGGAGCTTTGTTTTACTCGATTAGGGGACTTTGTTATACTCTATCAGGGGAATTTGTTATGTGATGAGGGGACTTTGTTATACTCGATAAGGGGCCTATGTTATACTCGATAAAAGGCCTTTGTTATACTCGATCTTAGGACTTTGTTATACTCGATGAGGGACTTTGTAATACTCGTTGAAGGACTTTGTTATACTCGATCAGAGGATTTTGTTATAATCGATCAGGGACTTTTTTTACTCGATCAGGAACTTTGTTATACTCGACCAGGGCTTTTTATACTCCATGAGGGCCTTTGTTATACTCGATCAGGGGCCTTGTTATACTCGATGAGGACTTTCTTATACTCGATCAAGGGACTTTGTTATACTCGATCAAGGGGTCTTTTTTATACTCGATCAGTGGACTTTGTTATACTCGATCAGAGGACTTTGATATACTCGATCAGGGACTTTGTTATACTCGATCATGGGACTTTGTTATACTCGATCAGGGGCCTTTGTTATATACTCGATACGGGGCCTTTATTATACTCGATCAAAGGACTTTGTTATACTCGACCAGGACTTTGTTATACTCGACCAGGGGCTTTTTATAGTCGATGAGGGGCTTTGTTATACATGATTAGGGCTTTGTTCTACTCGATCAGAGAATTTAATCGACCAGGGACTTTGTTATCTGCCGACCAGGGGC